>NC_056745.1:1457274035-1457574035 GCF_019279795.1 Protopterus annectens | reverse complement strand
GGCAGCGCCGGTTTAACAAGGTTAAACTCTTTCTGGCTCCATAAAGTCTGTTCTTCATTTTTTTCCCTTAGAACTGCTCTACTAGTAATCTAAACAGTATATCCCTTAACTAAAAAGCGCAGCACTTGTTCCTAAAAGCTTTTACTTGTCTTAAAAGCATCTTCTTTTTAGGTTTAGCACTTCCGTGTTATACAAAGTCCCTCACTCGCAACCCCCCCCCCCCAGGAGTACCCACTTCCTTACTAAGTCCTCTCTTATTCAGTTACACCCCTAACTTCTAAATTTCTCTAGCATGTCGAAGGGCCAGATGCTGGCGTCCTCTCCTGTCCAGTTGGTGAATTTGGGAATATTGAGGCAATGTTACAATTGCCTCATGTACACTGACAACCCTCTCCTCCTCCCATATAACACAAATACTTGTGAGAGATGCAGCTATTTAGCCAAACTGGAGGCTGAGCTCTCTCAACTCAGGACTGGCAAGACCAGACAGGAGGAGAAGGCAACTACACACACCACAAAACCAGTCTCACATAAAGCTATCACAACAATGAATCAAACACATAAACACACAGTCATACTCGGAGGCTCTGAGCAAAAATTTACCTAAACAGCAGAGGCCTCCAAAGCAGACATCCAAGCAACTGCCACCTCATGATACACCACAGGCAACACATAAACCACAAAATCAGTGTGCAAAGCAGTCACAGCCCTTAAGGCCAAATACAACACCAAACATACTTGTCATAGGTGACTCCATAGTCAGACACATTGACGTCCCACTCACCAGGCTGAACAAGGAGAGAGTCACAGTAAGCTGCCTATCGGGCGCTAGAATCCACCACATAACACAAGCACTCGGGTCACTCCACAGCAAGTACAAATATGAAACAGTCATTGTTCATGCTGGTGTGAACGATCTGAGACGTACCTCCCTGGACTACATGAAAAGAGACATAGAGGAGCTCTCTGATTATGTAGCCCAGGCAGGTATGACCCTGACCCTGAGCAGTATCCTTCCTTCACCAAGAATGATGCCACAACATAGAGACAAGATGATCAGCTTTAACAATTGGCTTAATTTCTGGTGTCATTCAAAGGGGATCCAGTGTCTGTCTGCCTGGGATGACATGCTTGACAAGCCACGCTGCTTCGCAAGGGATGGCTTGCACCTGTCACCCCTGGGATTCCGGATATTGGCTAAGGCTCTTGCCACCCCCATAATGCCTTTTTTAGGCAAGGCTCAAATTCTAAACCTACCACCCTAGAAAACAAAAATGGGAAGAAACTAAGGGTAATGCTGCTCAATGCCAGAAGTCTAAATCTCAAAATGCACGCTGTCGAGGCCCTTCTCAGTATGGAGAACATCGATGTCTGTTCTGTGACTGAAACCTGGTTCAAGGCTCCTGAGAGCACCCCGGCACTATCAGGTTTTACCTCATATCATGCGTTCCGGCCCCAAAACCCGGGCCACACCACAAAAGGAGGGGGTGTATCCATATTCATCAAGGATACCCACACCTCCAGATTGGTGGCAACGCACGAAGCATCGGAAACCATCCAGGTGCAATTAACCATAGGCAAAACTGCTCTACAATTTGTAGCATGCTACAGGCCACCCTCTCAAACTCAGGAACCCCACACAGCCTTCCTGAAGACACTGGAGGGTATAAATGTATCTCCAAACACCAATATATTGGGTGACTTCAACTACCCGAATATAGACTGGGGATATTACTCAAGCCCCAACTTTCTAGCCCAAAGGTTCCTGGAGTTCATAAATTCAAATGCCATGGAACAACTAGTCACCGTTCCCACAAGAGGAGAAAATATACTCGATCTCATCATCACAAACATGGGGACAAAATGCTCCACACCGGAAGTATATCCCTCATTGGTGAGATCAGATCACAAACTTATCTCACTGGAAATCCACATCCCGCCCCCACCCCAAACAAAAAAGACCACAGTGAAGCAAACTCACACTACTCAAGACTGGTGTGGTATCCTTCAAGGCCCCCGAGCCAGTGGAAACCACAACCCAAGCTGCGGAAGCCCTTACAAATGCCTTCTACGAACACCTCCAGGACTGCATGGATCAGGCAATCCCTAATAAAACCAAGACTCTTTCCACCAAGGGCAAACGTCCAGTCTGGTGGACCCCAGCCATAAACAAACTTTACAATAAGAGGAGAAAGCTGTTACATGATAGAGCAAAATCCATAAAAGAGAAGACACCCTTGATCATTATTAGTAAAAAAATATGAGCACTCATAAAATCATCCAAGGCCAAATTTGAGAGAAAAATTGCAATAGATTCAAAAGACAATCATAAGGCCTTCTTCAGCTATGTTAGAAACCTGGCTGGAAACTCCCAGATATGCGCAGAATTAGTCCAAAATGATACAAAAATCACTGAACCCACAGACATTGCCAACATACTGGCAGACAGGTTCAGTGCAAACTTCACCCCCCTCTCCCCCCCCAAAAGGAAAGATAACTATCCTAGCGGAGTGTAGCCTCCCAGACATCTCTAATGCGCAGGTGAAAGCTGCTCTCTCTCAAGCTAAAAACACAGCATCAATGGGACCGGATGGTGTCCCCGGCTGTGTGCTACACGAACTCAACGAGGAACTAAACCCGCATATAAGGCAGCTGTTTAATCTTAGCCTTACCACAGGATACGTGCCCAAGGAGTGGCGTACGGCAACTGTGGTCCCACTCCACAAAGGCAGTACCTCTACGGACCCTAGAAATTACCGCCCCATAAGCTTAACAAGCCTGGTCTGCAAAGCTATGGAGAGGATCATAATGGAACTCATAAACAAAGATATAGGGGACTTGCAGACATTGGACCCGACCCAGTTTGGCTTCGTCAAGGGCAGATCATGCCTTTAGAACTTGGTTGTCTTCTTCGAAACAGTCACCAAGGCAATTGATGAGGGATAGGCAGTCCATACAGCCTACCTTGACCTTGCAAAAGCTTTCGACACAATACCCCACTCGGGTATTATAGAGAAACTTACCAGCTTAAATGTAAACCCATATGTCACAAGATGGGTTGCAAACTGGCTAAAGGACAGAACCCACAGGGTTAGAGTTGCTGACGCCATGTCAAACTCCAAGCCGGTCACAAGTGGGGTCCCACAGGGCTCAGTCCTTGGCCCCCTGTTGTTCGGCATCTACTTCTCAGAAGTACAGGCAAACATAGGAGGACTATGGCTGACAAAGTTTGCAGATGACTGCAAACTGGGCGCCATAGTGGAAAGTACATCGGACACAGATATCCTTCAGAGGGGTCTCACGGAAACTGATAACTGGTGCCAGAGCCATGGCCTGAAGTTAAATGCCAAAAAATGTATAGTCATACCCTTCGGGAAAAACAAGGTATCCCCAAGCTACCATATAGGTGGCAATCCATTAAGCACAGAAGAGGTTATCAGGGACCTGGGGACCCAGGTTGACAGTGGCCTTTCTTTTGACACTCACATTGCTAAAGTGGTTAGAAAGACCTTCTACATTGCCCACCTGATCATGAAGAGATTCACATCCAGATCAAGTGAGGTCATTGTTCCCCTGTACTCGTCACTTATCAGACCAATGATCGAGTACAATGCCCCATTCGGGATGTATCTCACCCGACACCTGCAGCAATTGGAGAGACCCCAAAAGTTCCTCACCAAAAGGACAAAGGGACTCCAAAATCTGTCATATGCTGCCAGACTGAAGAAACTCCAGCTCTATTCAGTCGCATACCGCCTGCTCAGAGGTGACCTGTGCCTGACATACAAGGCCATGTCCAACCCAGAATTAATGGACATGCTCCACCTCAAAAAATCCAAATCTACCAGATCCACTAGAGCAAGTGACTTAAACCTTAGCACAGATATAAATAGGACATGCTGGAGGGATAGATTTGTCACCTAGAGACTCCCTATGCTGTGGAATAAAATCCCAGTCCATGTGAGGCAGAGCACTTCGATGGCTCTGTTCAAGAGAAATCTTGACCGGTGGATGGGAGATTGTAGGTTTACCCTGGGAATCATCTCTGTGTCACTGCTGGACAGAGGCACAACAAACTAATGGGCACAGTATTTTTTAACATAAGGGGTGGCGTAAGCCACAAAACTTTGGGCTAGGCTTATAAATGCCTTAGGGCAGATAGCCTAGTATAAACCTATGAACCTATGAACATGCCAAATGGCTCATTATACTCAATGACTGGTCTAATGAGAGAAGAGTAGAGAGAGAGATGATGACCTCTTTCTTCCTGGATGCAAAATCATTGGTAATGAGATGTGCCACATAGAAGGACTTTCTGATTACAGTGGCAATGTGGTGGTTGAAGGAGAGGTTGCTGTCAACCTGTGTCCCCAGATCTCTTATAACACCTTCAGTGTTCAGTAGGTTACCATCACTGTGGTAATTAGTGGGAACTGAGTTTTTCCCAAAGGAAATGACGATGCATTTTTTGGCATTAAGCTTAAGGCCATGGTTTCAACACCAGTCCTTGGTCTCAGGGAGGCCTTTCTGTAGGATGTCTACATCACTTGAGTTAATAATGAAAAAACTCCCTTATCAATTGTCTTGTTCTGATCCATATGACGTTACATCAGCAGGCAAGTAGTACCATAATCTCTGCTACTGCTCTGCTGTTCTGTGCCCATGAGTTCTGTTCCAGCAAAAAGAAACGTTTCTTTTGGCTGTTCCAACAAAAAGAAAGATGTTTCTTTTGGCTTTGCATTGATTAGTCTTTTGGCTTCATATTCATTGTATATTTGAATATTTTAATGGACAATTTTAATGTGACTGCATTAGAGATATAGCTGTCCTAAGTCTGTGTGTTGTCTTTTCAGTCTTTAGCCATAGCCAGACATTGACCTTTATACCGCAAAGACATTGCAATGTTGCTTTTAATTGGATTCCTAAGGATGAATGTCATTTTCATTTGTAATTTCATGTACTAAAAGCATTACATAGTTACTGAGTTGCTTTTCTAAGTACTGACAACTGCAATGAAATCACATCTTTTAACATACTTGTCAATTTAATAAGTACTTCAAGTGCTTTATATATGAGGATGTGAACTTATAATTTTATGTATAGGTATTGTTTTGTTAAAAAAAGATTACTTGCTGTTTGGCTAACACACCTTATACTTAATTAAGTAAATAAGTATCAGAACAACATGTCTTCTAAAATGTATTTATTTCATTCACTGTTAATATGACAATTTTCTTTTTTTTGCAACTAACTTTCATATTTATGGATTCGTACAGGGGAGAGAGGTATGTAGTTCTCAAAGCTCCACTCTAATGTTAACCTCTTCATTTCTTGTAGTTTAGTTTGTGTAGTTTATGGGCATTTATACTTTGTACCCCATTATTTTCCATAACATTTATTCTCTTTATGTCTTTGCACCATTCACTTGTCATATTGTTGTCTTCATTAAGTCTATCTTTATTATATTGGTCGTGCTGAAGTTTACTAAATCAATTCTTTTCACATACAAGTATAGCATCTAACCAAAACAAGAAACTTCTTCAGTATCCTCTTCTTGAATAATATTTGGGTTTATAACTATGTAATTGTATGCTTTCATAGGCGCATCTTTATATATTTTCAGGAAGTGGAACATTTGGGGGTACACACTGTAAGGTTATAAGAATTTTAAACAATAAGAAACACAGAGAATTAAAATATATAAGTAAACAATTAAAATAATTCTCAGCTTCATCCTTTTTCTTTTTTGCTAATACATCAAATTGGGAAGATGTGGGTATTGTCATCATATTATCAATATTTTTATCCCATAAGTCAACTACTTCATTTTGTAAGCTTGTTAGGTATCTCTCCTTGTCACATTTTATGTGTCTCCTCTGTTTCTGATTTAGTATGAAGTTCATCTTGTCTGCTGCTTATGTGATTATCTAACAGAATGTTGACAAATGAATTCTGTCAAGTATTATACTGGTATATCACATGCATAATTAACATTAATGTAACCCCCTTGGTGGAATAGATTTTGTAGCAGACATGGCACAAAAAAGGTGAAAAAGGGGACCATGACATGAATTTTAGCAACTCTGCTTTTACTCGTAGGAGAAAGTGTTTTTTTTAAGGCATGACCGTGGAAGACCTGTTAATTTACTACAACCACTCGTATCTGTAAACTGTGCTGTAAATGAAAGGTCTGTGTGTTGCTCTTGAAAAGACCACATCAAAGAATATAATAGATACTGGCATTGTTTATTGCAATATTATTAAGTTAATGCTATGAGGTATAACATGATAATGGCAGAATTTGTCTATAACCTTATTTTAGGCATGTTATTCTATGTAATTTTTTTAATTAATCTTTGTCACTGAAACAGTGTGTAGATTTTGGGAACTAATGGAAGTGCTTTTACATCTGGACTGTATGTACTGACACATTTAAGAGAACAAATAGTTTAAAGAGGCATATTGCTTCCAGAAATTGTTTGTGTTTTAACAAATAGCCATCATGAGCAGACTGTGTAAATTATGTTTCTTATTACATTTTAGGCTTTTGCGTGGTGGCCAGATTTAATGGCCGAGCATGCGGAGATGTTCTGGTCCCTGTTTGCAGTTGATCTGGATTCAGCCCTGGGTGCTCAGGCTCAGGACTCCTGGGAAAGCTTTCCACTTTTTCAGATGTTAAATAACTACCTGAGAAATGACTGTAAGAACTTTTTTTTTAAAAAAATGCTCTTCTAATTCTTATTGTGTGCTTATCTGTACATAAATTCCATATGAGCTAAGTGTGTATAGAAACACAGTATTTGTCTTTCTGTTTACACACACACACACACACACACACACACACACACACACACACACACACACACACACACACACACACACACGTGTGTGCAAGTGCTCAAGTGCATATGTATGTATTTTTGTTTTAAAAGCTGCAATTCTACATATGCCTTGGCGACTCTTATTGATACACATACTAATAAGTAGCACAAACTAGATTTTCATATCTCATACTCATTGCTATTCATTTTTGTTTACATTTTTTGCCATACAAAGAGACGATACATACTTTTGAAAAAGAAATCAATGTAGATGGCAGATTAATTATTTAAAAATAAGGTATGACCTCTCTAAACTTCAGATGAAGTAACTTTAAAATGTGTTAATTAATTCTGAGGTCATTTTTCTGTACAATTAGTGGTTAGAAAAAATGCAAACCCAGCGGTTTTCTAAAGCCTTTTTTTTCTGAAATGTACATCAGACCTTCCTACTTTGTGGCAGTTTGATCCTCTGTATGCTCTGTCATTATTTAAAAACATACAATGCTTGTTTTACTTATTTATTTGTTTGCTTGCTTGCTTGTTTGTTTCTTGATCTTATTTCATTCAGTCATTTGTTAAATGGGTAATTGGACTCGTCCTAGAGTCTTTTTAGTCACAACCTGAATGCAAGGCATAATTTTACACATTAAATTACAGTTAGTACTAACAATATGTTTCACTCAGTGCCATAGGCTGAGAACAGCAGCAGTTATGAAACTAAGTTGTTAATTACACAAAATGAATTTGCATTACATTGTTTCACCTCAGCAACACATTTATTAGCACATTTAGAATGCCACTAGAGCTGCACTTAACTCATAATGCCTTCCATGTGAGTTCTTCCATGTTTCACCAGAGTACTCATTCTGCCTTTATCAGTGAGTGCAGCAGTGCTAAACTTTTCCATTACTTTTTACTGCCTGTGCACAGAGGTGTGCACTTTCCTTTAGAAGCTTCTGTAGTGGCAGGAGATGATATTCCTCAGCCATCAAGCTATCTGAAATGTCCTGAGACTGGAAATATATTTTCCTATTCTGTGAATGTGCACCCTAAATCTGCTTCCTTTTTCTTGTTAGAACATAACCAGCTTTCTGTCTCATTACTTGCATACTGGAAGCATGTGTACATCTTCCAATAACTTGAGAACAAACATGATTATCTCTAGATGCTCTGAAGACATTCTGTTGTGATTGGTGATTGCACTGAGAATGTGAATATGAATTTATAGTAGATGTGTTACTGTTTTTTATATGTGTGATCCATTAGCCTCACAAGATGTAGATGTTGATAAACCACTAACACTGGTCAATATCTTATTTCATTTCAGGATCTTCTGACTGAGTGCAAAATTAATTATTTTTTTGTTAGAACTATGTTTATAACAGTGTTTCTCCTTTGAACTCAGACATTGACGTTTGAATTAAAAAAGATGGTATGATGTTAACTTAGCACAGTTGGTAGAGACCTAAAAGGAATATATGCCGATGAGTTACATTGTATAGTGGCAGTCAGAGAAGCAATCATTGTACTTCAAATACTAACCATTTTGTTTCATGTTGTCTATCATTAACAGACGATGCTCAGTTTAGGTCTTTCTTAGATGAATAAATAATAAGCATGCAGAATTATTCCAGAGTGTGAGCTGTAGTTATGGGTGTGCTTTGTTTGACTGTGAAACTATTTTAGTTTTCTTATGACATTAAGACTTACTTGTTAACTATTGTTAAGATAACTGAAGTTATGAAAAAAAAAAAAAACAGATATATGCAGTATTCTGCCACATAAAGATGTGGAGCAGTTTATGTTGTTAAAACTGTGACAAATTTAAGTAATGATCTGTAAAACATTTAGCTGTGATTTTACAGAAAGTTAAAGGCACTGATTCTCTATACACATCATGTTATATGTAGGTACTCAGCTTTTTGTATTTGTGGAGTGGGAAAGTATTGTAGGAATATACAAGGTTATACCAGTACTTTGCTGCAAAGTGGAAATTATTGGCAATGAAAGCCTGGATATCTTTGCGGGCTTCTCTTTGGTCATAATGAAGAGTTTTCTGTTGAAACCATTTCTGAGAGAGTAAGCCAACTTTGTAAACTTATGTTTCCTTGACTTTCTGATAGTAAGCAACTAGTTTTATTGAAGTAGCCATTTATGTGTGTATGTTTGATTTGTTAATCACAAAAGTTAACTTGCACATGACTCTCTTCCTAAACCACAAGGCAAATACAATAGTACAAACAAACTTTTAGGGCAATAAATAACACAACACCATACAGACATGGTCAGTATAGCATAAAGTGTACATGGCTATGACTGTCCTACATAAATAGCAATATATGGTGGTATACCTTATTTATACCTTGTATATACATAAAAAAAGATTCCAAAAACAAGCTACGTGATAACAGGTAATGTAGTAAATTTATAATAATTTGCTTATATAAACCTGTATCTTTCAACCAACAAAATAATTTAGTTGTATCACAGGCATTTTTATGGGCACCTAAGAAATCTTCATCACTATTCAGAATCTCTGAAGCATTTACAATTGCATTCTTTTGCAAGTTGTAACTTCTGCTGTTTCTGAAGGAGAGATTGTATATTTAAATAATTTTAAATTAATAAATTATTAGTTGTTTTTCTCAGGCAGAACACTACCATGTGTGAGTAATAAATATCTTTATTTAATTTCTCACAGGTTTCTAATGGATTGCTCTATTTATTTATTGATATTTGATTACAGGGAAAGTCCGACTGAGTAGGACCCCATTTTCAGAGAAGACCCAAGGAGAAAAGCTTCAAAGTATTACCAAACATTTTAAGAACAATAATTTAACAATATTCCAAAATAATACATACAACATCTACAGTTTAAGTAATTATCATGGGAGGTTACTAGGCTATCGACCTGGAGTTCATTTCAAGCCTAGCCATTTCATCCCAATGTAATACCATAGATACTCTAGTCAATACCCAGGATTGTATTTAGTAATGACTGCACATGTCCAGGGATGTCTGCGGTGCTGCAGCAGTTAGAGTTGCTGCCTCACAGCAAGAGGTTCTTTGTTCCTATTCTCGGCTGGGGTGCCTTCTGTGTGGAGTCCGGTTTCTTCCCACATCCCAAAGACATACTGTAGGTGGATTGGACACTCTAAATTGGCCCTAGATGTGTGTGTGTGTGTGTGTGTGTGTGTGTGTGTGTGTGTGTGTGTGTGTGTGTGTGTGTGTGCCTTCTGTGGAAGGTTGGGTGCCTGTGTGGCAACTTGACACTGTAAAACTCCACTGCCAATCGTTCTGCAGTCCATTGTTCTGCTGTGGTGACCCCTAACTGGGACAGGCCGAAAGGAGATAATGAATGACAGCCCATGTCCAGGAGGGTTGTGGACACTATTCCTGGTAAGAATTTATGGT
Organism: Protopterus annectens; assembly: GCF_019279795.1. Classification (NCBI taxonomy): domain Eukaryota; kingdom Metazoa; phylum Chordata; order Ceratodontiformes; family Protopteridae; genus Protopterus; species Protopterus annectens. Next base: position 1,457,563,800 of record NC_056745.1, on the reverse strand, counting down.
GCCCCATCCACTCATCCAGGTTCCTTTTGAACAGTGTCATAGAGGTGCTCTGCTTCACATGGATTGGCAGCCTATTCCAAAGATGTGGCAGTCGCTGGGAGACAAATCTGTCCCTCCAGCATGTCCTATTCAAGTCACAGACCATATTTAGGTCTCTGGAATGAGTAGCTTTAGTCCCATTTGATTTACAGATGTGTAGCAAATTCATTAGGTTTTGGGTCAGAAATTGTTCTGTAAGCCAGGCATAATTCTCCGCTAAGAAGTCAATACAATGAGTATAGTGACTAGTCAGTCTGTGCAAAGCACATGCTGGAGTCCCTTGATCTTCTTAGTCAGACACCTATGTGACCAGTTTGTGAGCCAGTTGGCAACCCATCTTACAAAAAAGGGGTTTACACTCAGTTTGCAAAGTTTATCGGTAATGGTTGAGTGTGGGATTGTGTCAAAGGCCTTTGCCAAGTCAAGGTATTCTGTGTGCCCTCATGACCCTTGTCACATTTTCAAAGAAATCCACCAGGTTTAACAGGCAGGATCTGCACTTGACGAAGCCAAACTGGGTTGGCTCCATGGTTTGGAGGTCACCTGTGTTTTTATTTATGAGGTCCATGATGATACTCTATGGCTTTACAGATGAGGCTGGTCAGACTTATGGGTTTATAATTTCCTGGGTCTGTTGCTAGGCCACATTTGTAGATGGGAATAACTGCTGCTGTTCTCCATTCCAGAGGAAGAAAGCCTGTTGTTAGGGGATGGTGTTGAAGGCCTTGGCGAGGTCCAGATAGGCTGTGTCGACCGCCTTACCCTCGTCCACAACTCTGGAGACTGATTTGAAGAAGTCAGATTCAGGAGAAAAGATCGGCCCTTCACAAACCAAAACTGGGTGGGATCCAGCGTTGAAGGTTGCCAATGTCTTTGTTTATAAGTTCCATGATAATGCGTTCCATGCCCTTGCAGATCAGGCTTGTCAGGCTGATGGGACGGTAGTTCCCGGGATCCAAGGCGGATCACCCCTTGTGGAGTGGGATAACTGTAGCTGTGCGCCACTCAGTGGACACAAAGCCTGAGGTGAGGTTATGACTAAACATTACACTTAGGTGAGGTGCCAGTTCATTTTGTAGTTCATGTAGTACACAGCCTGGGATGTCATCTGGTCCCATGGATGCTGTATTCTTAGCTTTGGAGAGTGTGGTTTCTACCTGTGTGGCCGTCATTACCGGAATTTGGCAATCTTTTGGTATTGAGATCGGCCCTTTAGGAGGTGAGAGGGGGTTGAAGTTGGCAGTAAATCGATCTGCCAGGATATTGGCAATATCCTTGGGATCAGTATATTTAATGCCATTCTGTTGTAGCTCAGAGCAGATCTGAGCATTGCTATTTAGATTCTTGACCTAACTATAGAATGCCTTATGGTTGTCTTTGGAATCTTTGGCAATTTTATTTTCGTAACTAGCTTTTGAGGATTTTATGAGGGACCTCAGCTTCTTACTGAGGTTGGTGAGGGAGTTTTTTGCATCCTGGCATTTTCCTCTTTTCTGCAACAATTTCTTCCTTCTGTTATATAGTTTGTTGATAGCAGGGGACCAGCAGATTGGCTTCCTTTTTTTGGAGAAGAGCATCTTGGTTCTATTTGGGATGGCACGATTCATGCACGAGTGGATGTGCTCATACAGTGCTTTAGTGTACAATTCTGCAGTCGAACTTTCAGATCCCATCTGCATGGGTGTCGTGAAGTTTGTTACTTCTGATTTCAGTAGCATGAAGTTGGCTTTGGAGAAGTTTTTTAAGGAGGTTTCCTTACTGGGGGATGGGGATGGGATGTGGATGTCAAGGGTGATTTGCTTATTGTCAGTCCTGACCAATGAGGGGGTGACCACTGGTGTGGAGAATCTATCTCCCATGTTGGTAATGACTAGGTCTAGGATATTGGAGCCCCTGGTGGGACAATGTATTAGTTGATCCAGGGCGTTGGAATTTATGAATTCCAAGAACCATTGGGAAAAAGGAGTTGGTACCCGAGTAGTTTTCCCAGCTAATGGCAGGGTAGTTGAAATCACCTAGTATTAGGGTGTTTGGTTGTATCTTAATATTTTCCAGTATGTTTAGAAAGGTGTAGTGAGAATCTTGGGGCATGGTGGGGGATCTGTAGCAAGGTACAATTTGGATTTCAGTCTTACCTAGTGTTAGTCGCACCTGGAGAATTTCAGATTCATTGTGTTGGGCAACTAGCCTGGTGGTTTGAATGTCCTTGGTGAATATGGACACTCCTCTACCTTTAGTGTTTCGGTCTTGGTTTTGTGGCTGAAAAGTGTGGTAAGAGTTGTAGCCTGGTATTGCAGGGGTGCTCTCTGGATCCTTGAACCAGGTCTCAGTTACTGCACAGATATCGATGTTCTCCATTTTTAGGAGTGCCTCGAGAGAGTACATTTTGAGGTTTAGACTTCTAGCATTGAGTAGTATTACCTTCAGATTTTGCATGCTTGTATCTGTTATGGTGGTGGTTTTATCCTTTGAATCTTGCCTAAAAAAGGCACTATAGGGGTGGCAAGAGCTTTAGCCAATAACCTGAATCCCAGGGGTGACAGGTGCAGACCATCTCTGGTAAAGCATTGTGGTTTGTCGATCATGTCTTCCCAGGCAGACAGATACTGGGTCCCCTTTGAATGACATCAGAAGCTTAGCCAATTGTTGAAGTCAATCATTTTGTCCTTATTCTGTGGTATTATTCTGGGTGAACGTAGGATGCTACTCAGAGCTAGGGTCATACCTGCCTGGGCCACATGATCCAAGAGCTCTTCCATGTTTCTTTTCATGTAGTCCAGGGAGGTACGTCTCAAGTCATTTATTCCAGCATGGACAATGACAGAGTTGTATTTGTACTTGTTGTGGATTGACTTGAATGCATGCATTATGTGGCAGATCCTGGCACCCGACAGGCAGCTGATTGTAATTTTCTCATTGTTCAGCCTGGAGAGTTGGACATCAGTGTGCCTGACTATAGAGTCACCTATGAATAAAGTGTTGGGTACATTGTCTTGCCTTAGGGGCTGTTGTTGGGTGGCACACTGGTGGTGTTAGCTATGTGTCACTTTGGTTGTGACTGGTCTTTGTTTGCGTTTCAGCTTCATAGGTCCTTGTTGCTTGGGCAGGTTAATGTTAAGGGCCTCCGCATATGTGGGTTTAGTGTTGCTATGTGTGGGTGTTGATGGTGTGGGTTTTGAAGGGCTATGAGTTGCTTGAGGTGTAGTGCAGGTGTTAACCTTCTCCTCTTGACTGTCTAGCACAATCTTGGCCAGAGAGAGCTTTGCTTCCAGTTTGGCTATGTAAGTGCATCTCTCGCAGGTTGTAGTGTTGGTTGGTAGGAGGAGAGGATTGCCTGTGTACATGAGGCAGTTGCCGCATTGCCCCAGTATGCCCAGATTCACCAGGTGGACAGGAGAAATGACCGGAAGCTGACCCTTGGACATGCCTGTTTAGGTGCTTTTTTTGTAAAGTTTAAGAGCTATTTTCCCTTACCTTTGCAAGGTACTTTGCAATTATAGGCTGTTTATTGCCTTTGATTAATTTCTCCTTATTGACAAGGAGAGTTGAGTGCTTGTATCAGTTTCAGGCTTCCTAGTGTTTTCCAGAATGTTTTAGAGCAAGTCCTAGTCACAGGGGTTCAGATTTTAGTGCTACTAATGAAAAACCAGCTAGTTCTAAGGGAAATTTTGAAGAGCAGACTTTCTGGCACTTGGAATAGTTTAACTGTAGCCTCGAAGTGCTGCACGATGCGAAACGTGCAAACACACAAGTTTTTAACCAGAAAGTTTAAAGGGATAGAAATCAGCTCAAAAAGGCTAATAAAATTACAGTTTCAGATCTGGAAACTTGGCCCCCTGTTGTTCGGCATCTACTTCGCAGAAGTACAGGCAAACATAGGAGGACTATGGCTGACAAAGTTTGCAGATGACTGCAAACTGGGCGCCATAGTGGAAAGTACATCGGACACAGATATCCTTCAGAGGGGTCTCACGGAAACTGATAACTGGTGCCAGAGCCATGGCCTGAAGTTAAATGCCAAAAAATGTATAGTCATACCCTTCGGGAAAAACAAGGTAACCCCAAGCTACCATATAGGTGGCAATCCATTAAGCACAGAAGAGGTTATCAGGGACCTGGGGACCCAGGTTGACAGTGGCCTTTCTTTTGACACTCACATTGCTAAAGTGGTTAGAAAGACCTTCTACATTGCCCACCTGATCATGAAGGGATTCACATCCAGATCAAGTGAGGTCATTGTTCCCCTGTACTCTTCACTTATCAGACCAATGATCGAGTACAATGCCCCATTCGGGATGTATCTCACCCGACACCTGCAGCAATTGGAGAGACTCCAAAAGTTCCTCACCAAAAGGATAAAGAGACTCCAAAATCTGTCATATGCTGCCAGACTGAAGAAACTCCATCTCTATTCAGTTGCATACCGCCTGCTCAGAGGTGACCTGTGCCTGACATACAAGGCCATGTCCAACCCGGAATTAATGGACATGCTCCACCTCAAAAAATCCAAATCTACCAGATCCACTAGAGCAAGCGACTTAAACCTTAGCACGGATATAAATAGGACATGCTGGAGGGATAGATTTGTCACCCAGAGACTCCCTATGCTGTGGAATAAAATCCCAGTCCATGTGAGGCAGAGCACCTCGCTGGCTCTGTTCAAGAGAAATCTTGACCGGTGGATGGGAGATCGTAGGTTTACCCCGGGAATCATCTCTGTGTCACTACTGGACAGAGGCACAACAAACTAATGGGCACAGTATTTTTTAACAAGGGGTGGCGTAAGCTACAAAACTTTGGGCTAGGCTTATAAATGCCTTAGGGCAGATAGCCTAGTATAAACCTATGAACCTATGAAACCACTCGTCTAGCGTTAGATAGGCAGTGCAATGCTCACCACTCCCACTGGTAAGCAGTAGGACTTCCCTTTACCACAGCAAGGCCTGGATAGCTCTGAACACAGAAAATGAAGTCCTCAGACAAGCAAAGCCTGGAATATGGACTGGCTAGGAAAGGTGGGAAACGAGCAAACAAGATAGTATTTTTTTATTTAAACAGGCTAAACAATGCAATAATACAGTAAATAAACACAGAAAAGTCTAACACACTTGAATGTGTAGTCCTAAACATAAATGCAATTAAAACTGTACAGAATTAGAAATGTTCAACTTTTTAAATGAAGCAAGGCAAGTGCACAACTGAAAAACGATTTAAGAGTCAGTAACACAGCAGAATAAGTAGCTAGTCTATATATACAGAGAAGTCTATATATACAGAAAAGCAGCTAAAACACACAAACAATTCAGATGCAGTGCAACCTAGAGCACTTGAGTTGTAGCAATATTAAGGCAGTTACAGTTATAATAAATCCTCTAAAATATACTCTATATTTCCAAAATGTTTGAGAAGCACAGTTGGAACACAAGGAGATTCAGGCAATTTTTTTTTTTGAAAGGGAAAAAGGAGAAACAGAAGGCCTTCTCAGATGTTCTCTCTGTCTTAGGTAGAATGAGCTAATGACACTAGACTGGGAGGAGTTTCCCAGATCAGATTTACAGTAGGGGTGGGCAACTGCAAAGCCACCAAGTATAACAACAAGACACGAACAGAGAAGGAGGGTGGGGACCAGTACTAAAGCTATTAGCCTACAGACAGTAAACACTACAGAAAGCCACAAAATGAACGTTTTTAAACAGATAAAGGAGCAACGAGACTCTAAAGAATGCTTTTAACTGCAAACAAATCAGTTACCCATGCAGATTAGCTAATAGCAATAAAATACACTAAAAAATATGCAGCGGGCAATAAAAAGTGCTATATATAAATTGCTAGAGACAATAATCAGTATAAATAAAGCAAAAAAAACAGGATACTTGTATATCTCAGATCAGAGTTGTAGTTAACGCCCCTCCTCCACTCTGCTCAGTGTGTATAGACAGAAATCCTCTCACAGTTAGGGCTTAAATACCAGAAGATACAACCTTAGACAACTTTTTTTTTTAAAAAAGCACAAAAGACCCAGCCCCCACTAGCCAGCAGCCAATTAACACAATCTAGCCAAGGTAAAGAAAGGCTTCTGCTAATTCAAGATGGCCTGTTCATGTGTTTTGAACTATCACTGTAGAAACAAACAGGCCCGGAGCCAGCAAATCTGAACTAGGACAATACTAAAGCTATTAGCCTACAGACAGTAAACACTACAGAAAGCCACAAAAATTAAAGTTTTTAGACAAATAAAGGAGCAAAGAGACTCTACAGAATGCTTTTAACTGCAAACAAATCAGTTGCCTGTGCAGATTAGTTAATAGCAATAAAATACACTAAAAACTATGCAGCAGGCAATAGAAAATGTTATATATAAATTGCTAGAAACAATAGTCAGTATAAATAATCCAAAAAAACAAGATACTTGTATATCTCAGATCAGAGTTGTAGCCAACGCCCCTCCTCCAATCTGCTCAGTGTGTATAGGCATTATTGACCTGCTCTTCGGATATGTATGGTGGGGGGGATTTGGTGGCAAGGTCTGTGATAAATTTGGAGGGGATAAAAAAGTGAAATTTTTGCCAAATCTGTCCACTAGCAGGTTTGCTATCTCTGTGGGATCAGTGTGTGTAATACAGTTAGTCACCAGTTTGTCACATGCTTGGGTCCTACCTTTTAAGCTATATAGGTAGCTGTAAAAAGCCTTATGATTATCCTTAGCTGTAATTGCTAAGTTTTTATTTATTTATTTATTTTACATTTGTTTACCGGGAATGCCCGACTGGGGTGGTAGCCCGTTTTCAGTGGAGGCCCGGGGAGAAAAGCTACAAGCAGTGTAATTGGATCAAACAAAATTATCCTTAGAGGATTTGACATGTAGTCTTATTTGCCGGTTGAGGCTGAGAAGGGTGCTTTTCCATTGTTGGGGCCTTGCTTCAGTTTTCTTAGACAGCAGCTTGTGTTAGCTGTAAAGTTTGTTGATGCTGAATGTTCACCAGGGCAGCTTTTGTTTTACTTGGGGCTCTGGCTTTGAGCCTCCATTGAACAGCTGAGTCTATACAGTTATACAAGTGATTGCTCAAGGCTTTAGTGTAAACTTTGGTGTAGGTACCACTTCCATCTGAGGGTGGTGCTTGGAATGCATTTATACCTTCCCCAGGAGGGTGTAGGTTGCTTTGGTGAAGTTTTTTAGTCTGACTTTGACCTTTGCGAGTTCTGGTGTTAGCGCCAGTTCAAAGGCGATTGATTTTTGGTCAGATTTAATGTAAGCTTTGGTGTAGGTACCACTTCCAGCTGGGGGTGGGGCTTGGAATGCATTTATGCCTTCCCCAGGAGGGTGTAGTTTTCTTTGGTGAAGTTTTTTAGTCTGACTTTACCCTTTGTGATTTCTGGTATTAGTGCCAGTTTGAAGGCGACTGATATGTGGTCAGATTTAACTAATGAGGGTCTGACAGTTGCAGTGGTGCATCTGTTTGTCATGTTAGTGAGGAACACATCTAGTATGTTTATTCCTCTTGTTGGGGTTTGATCACTTCATTCCAGGACAAGGAACTTTTGCACTAGTGAGTTAGGGCTAGAGTGTGAACTTTTGCACTAGTGAGTTAGGGCTAGAGTGAACTTTTGCACTAGTGAGTTAGGGCTGGAGTGGGTTTCCCAGTTGATGACAAGGAACGTTTGCACTAGTGAGTTAGGGCTAGAGTGAACTTTTGCACTAGTGAGTTAGGGCTGGAGTGGGTTTCCCAGTTGATGGTGGGATAATGGAAATCTGCCATGACCAGATTTTTTGGCAATGTTTGTATTGACCCCAGTTTGGTCAAGTAGGCCTCGTGCGCATCATAATCCATGTAGGGGGATCTAGAACTAGCTATGTCTTGAATGGGGGTCTTACCCACAGTAATCTGAACTTGGAGTAACTCCATGGAGTTGTCCAGTCCAACTAGTCAGGAGGAGAAATCATCTCTAATATAGGTAGAAACACTGCCTGCTTTGGTTTTCAAACATTTGTTTTGTGGTCGGATGGTGTGGTAAGCATTGTAGCCTTGCAATGCCAGTGTGGTCTTTGCAGCCTTGAACCAGGTTTATATGACTTCACAGACATATAAATCCTCCAATGACAGAAGTGCTTCCAGGGTGTGCAGTGTTTTGGTTTAAGCTCCGAGCTTTTAGCATCATAACCCTTATTTTTTTATGGTTTGCAATTTTATTTTTGAGACCTTTGCTAAAAAGGCACTATGGGGAAGGCAAGAGCCTTTGGCAGCAGCTGAAAGCCTAATGGTGCCAGGTGCAAGCCATCTCTGGCAACACAGCAAGAGGTTTATCAACTATGTCATCCCAGGCTGACAGAAATTGAATCCCCTTTGAATGACACCAAAAACTAAGCCAATTATTGAAATCACTCATTTTTTGTTTACACTCTGGCATCATTCTAGAGGAGGATAATATGCTACTCAAGGCTAGGGACATACCTGCCTAGGACATATATTCTGAGAGCTCAATCATGTCTCTCTTCATATAGTCCAGTGGGGTACATCTCAGGTCATTCAGTCCAACATGAGCTATGACAGAGTCATAATGGTAGTTGTTGCCAAGAAACCCGAGTGCATGCCCGATCTGATGAATCCTGGCACTGGACAGGCAGCTAACAGTGACTTTCTCCTTATATAAACTGCTGAGTAGGACATCCGTGTGTTTCACTATGGAGTCTCCAATGATAAGAAGATTGTTTTTTTTTTTTGGTGTTACACTTTAAGGGCTTGGTAGGTGAGACATTGGAGTTGCTGTGTGTCATGGATGCTGTGGTAACTGTGTTAATTTATAGCAGTATTTTATTTTGGAGATCTGTGGTGTTTTGGTGTTTTTTTTTTTTTTTTTAGAAAACACCTGCATATGTTGATTCATATGTTGGGTGCATGCTATGTGTATGAGTAGTTGTGCTATGTACATGAGTAATGGTGGGTGAGTTGACAACCTCTTCACTGTTACCTTTTTGATTGCTAGAGAGCACGGATTCAAGATTCTTGGTGTAGATACATCTCTTACACTCTGTACTAGAGTGAGTTATTAGTAGAGAGGGTTGTCAGTGTACATGAGGCAGTTGCTACATTGCCTCAGGAGACCCAAGTGAACAAGGCTGGCAGGAGAAACAAGGGTAGCCCAACTGTCCATAATGCTAGGTTTGTAGAACTATCACAAAGGATGTGCTTTCAGGACTGATTTAGGAGGTGCTCTGTAGATGGGTATTTCTGATGGGGTCTTTGGCTGGTGGTTGAGTTGGTCACAGCTCACAAGTAGTACTTCTTTGACCGGAGATGTATTAAACATAAGGAATACACTAATGTACTACAGCTGTATCTAAGGGAAAAATTGTTGAAATTAACTGACCGGCTTTGGCACACAATTGCGTGGCAATGTGCAGTGCTGAGCGATGTGCAAACAATTAGAAACTGGCTTAAATGCAAGGCTTAAATACCAGAAGCTAAAAACTTAAAAAAACTTTAAAAAAATCAAAAGAACCAATGAGGGTGCTTACTCCAAGTCCTATACCAATCAGCCTTCACCAAGAGGTTCCAGTCAGCACATTTGTTTCACAAGGGTGCTGATGAACCCCTTCCAATTAAAGATGGCTTGGAAAATGTGCTCAGAATATTACAGCCACTACAAATAGACCAGGTACAGCAAACTTGTATCTGGACTATGCTACAGCTACTAGCTACACTAATTTAGGTGGGAAACACTAAAAAATGTCTTAAACAGCAGAAAAACAGCAGTGAGGTACGAAAAAATGTTTTAGACAGCAGAAAAACAGTAAGGAAACACTAAAGAATTATACCAGATTAGACATAATATGACAACACTGGATAAGAGTAGATGCAAATTATATGACAATGATTTAATATTTAGAGACATTTAGCCAGTTTATAGAGAAATTAAAGGTAAGGTTGTATAATAAAAACAGGAATTGCAATATGAAGTGAGAAAAAATATAGCTTATGGTATACTTAGGGAAGACAAATAGGGTGAGAGAAATCAGTAGAATTAAGGAAGTGAGTGAAGACTGGAGAGTAAGGAGATTTAAGGTCTGAATGGGTACTTGTTCACATTGTTGTTGAGACAAGTACCAGTAAGAGTGAAAGGGAAGGTCTACAAGAGGGTAGTGAGACCATCTATGTTATATGGGTTGGAGACAGTGGCATTGACAAAAAGGAGTTAGAGCTAGATGTGGCAGAGTTAAAGATGTTAAGATTTGCACTGGGTGTGATAAGGATGGACAGGATTAGGAATAAGTATATTAGAGGGTCAGCCCAGGTTGGAAAGTATGGAGACAAAGCCAGAGAGGCAAGATTACATTGGTTTGGACATGTGCTGAGGAGGGATGCTGAGTATATTGGGAAAAAGATGCTAAGGATGAAGCTGCCAGGTAACAGGAAAAGAGGAAGGCCTAAGATAAGGTTTATGGATGTGGTGAGAGAGGACATGCAGGTGGTTAGTGTGACAGAGCAAGATGCAGAGGACAGGAAGAAATGGAAACAGATGATCTGCTGTGGTGACTCCTAACGGGAACAGCCGAAAGAAGATGAATGGATACTTGCTCAGATTTAGGGATATAGTTTATCCTGGTGTTGAGGGGCTGTGTGTAGAAAATTATTAGTGGGACCTGTAAAAGCCCACACATTTGGCCACAAGTTCTGAGGTGAAAAGTTAAGGTCCAGGTCCACATACTTGGTTACATATTCCATGTCAAAGGTCAGGGCTCGTCCACATGGTCACATGTTATAGATCAAAAGTCAAGGCTCTCCACGTTAGTCTCATGTTCTGGGATGAAAGGATAAAACTCGGTCACATGTTCTGGGATGAAAGGATAAAACTCGGTCACATGTTCTGGGATGAAAAGCTAAGAACTACCTCTTACCTAATAACAAATGACTGTTACCCAGTTGGTAAGTTGGCAGTAGTCTCCCCTACCCTTTAAGAGATTCCACACTCTGGCACATCATTGTTGTATTTCTGCTCTGCTTACATTTATAGGTTCATAAGTAGTTACTAGATGATTGATCTGTGGGTAAATTAGTAAGCCTATATTTACTTTGTCATAATAATTATTAGCCCTTGTATTTAGCATTATGAATATCTAAAAACAGGGTGGATAAGTATTTGTTGGGGTAGTTACATGTTTCCTCATCCATGAGGCAGGCAGTGCTAAACCAGGGGTGAACTTGTGCTTACTGATCTCTTCATCTAAATTACATTTGCATACAGTAAGAGAAGTACTGCTTTCCACGGAGTGGAAGATGGTTCCATAGAAGTGGTATTCCCGTGGTATTCTCATTGATCGATTCCTTTCCCTCCAGCATGTTCTGTAAATTTTGCAAAACAGTTTTGAGGTCTCTTCAGCACGTGTTTATGATACCAATGTACTTGGAAAAGTACAAAGGGGGTTGATTGAACAGGGTCTGCTGAGGAACTATACACAAGACAGAGGTCAATTCTCAGTATCCTGTATGATAACCAAGAGAAGGGACAAGGCTTTGAATGAGTGTGCATAGTTTTCATGATTTAGGCCCTTGATTTTTTATTTTAAATTGAGGAGGCACTGTAGTCATTCCAGTTGTAACAATTGTTTGGGCAGGTACGTACTGAAAGGAGTGTTATACTCAAGTGGCCTAATGGGTGCCAAGTACAGTGGAACAGTCATGATCCTAGATCAGAATAGTATATCTCTGGAAATAAGCTGCATAATGAAACAGGATTTCCTTACAATAGTGGGTACGTGTTTATCAAAAGACAGTTCATTGCTGACAAATGTTCCCGAATCTCTAACTACAGGATACATTTTCAGGGAAGGGTGTTGTCAGTATGAGGGTTACAAGGGAGTCATGCTTGCTGAAAGGTATGATTATACATTTCTTGACATCTAGTTTTAGCGCATAGTTTTGGCACCACCTATTTGTTTTGGATAGGCTATCTTGTAGGATACTGGTGTCCTCTGAGGAGTTAGTACCAGGTTTGCAAATGAATGCCACTCCAGTGCCATAGAAGGATAAAGCCATGATTCCAGCCCAGCCAGCCCAGATTTGATTAGCCACTCTGGCAACTGGTGGATTAGCAGGGAGGGACGGGCATTATCATTGCTTGCGGGTGGGTGTCTGTGATGATGTTTGCTGGTGGTGGCTGGGGATGTCATGCTTAGTAGGTGGTGGAAGAGGCTGAACTTCCCCCTCCGAAGACATCATAGGGACCAAAGAAGGGAGGAATTATTAATGTCAAAAATAAGAAGCCCCTTCAGGGAAGGGTGTTGTCAATATGAGGGTTACAAGGGAGTCATGCCTGCTGAAAGATATGGTTATACATTTCTTGACATTTAGTTTTAGTGCATAGTTTTTGCTCCACCAATTTGATTAGGATAGGCTTTCTTGTAGGATACTGGTGTCCTCTGAGGAGTTTATGGTAGCACCAGGTTTGCAAATGAATGCCACTCCAGTGTCTTAGCCATGACTCCAGCCCAGCCAGCCCAGATTTGATTAGCCACTCTGGCAACTGGTGGATTAGCAGGGAGGGACGGGCATTATCATCCCTTGTGAGTGGGTGTCCATGATGATGTTTGCTGGTGGTGGCTGTGGATGTCGTGCTTAGTAGGACTGGTGGAAGAGGCTGAACTTCCCCCTCTGAAAACATCACAGGGACCAAAGAAGGGAGGAATTATTAATGTCAAAAATAAGAAGCTCCTGGTAAATGTGAAAGGACAGACCTACAAGACACCCTCAAGGTCAGCATAGGCCCTAGGCCTAACAGAGGTAGTCCATGGGGTTTAAAAGATGCCTGGCAGACCGAGAGATAGACATGGGCTACTAAGTGGAATGGCCATAGGATGATGCAGGAGGGAGAAGAAAAGCTCCACTACCAATAATAAAATTTGCAGATGACAGCAAACATGGTCAGCCACAAGCCCTTAATATTAGCTTTGACCTCTGAGAAGTAACTGTAAAAGAGAATCAGCCCAAGGACTGAATCCTGATCCTGAGCTGCCCTGCTGGTGACAGGCCTTTTGGATCAGATAGAACCATTCAGTCTTACTTTCTGGGCTCTAGTGGTGAGCCAAATTACTAGCCAATGCATTAAATAGGCATTAAGATTTAGCTGGGAGTGTGTAATTATGATGCCTGTGTGTTGGGAATGGTGTTGAATACCTTTGAAAAATCCATCTATGTAGTGTGCATTGATTTGCCCTCGTTCCTTGTCTCAGTCACTTTTTTGAAAAGTCAACCATTTTAAGTAGTCAAGACTTGCCCTTGATTAATCCGAACTGTGATGGTTCAATATTGTGTAGGTTACATGTATCCCAACTTATTAATTCCATAATGATCCTTTTTGTAGTCTAACAGATAAGACTAGTCAGCCTTAAGGCTCTCTAATTACCAGGGTCAGTTGAGGCCCCACCTTTATGCAAGGGAGTAGCTGCTGCTGTTGTCCATTCATGTAGGACAAAACCAACTATGAAGCTAATATTGAATTAGCCTCTGTACGAGGGGTGGAAAAGTGTCCAACATATTGAATAGCTTCTATATGACGGGTGGAGAGGTTTCAACATATTGAGTAGCCTCTGTAAGAGGGGGTGGAGAGATGTCCAACATATCGAATAGCCTCTGTACAAGGGGTGGACAGGTTTCCAACATATCACGTCAAAATTCAGGTTAAGCAAAAGCAACCTGCTGTGATATTTGGCCCTACAGATGTATTGCTTTTGTCATTCGATGGATTGAGAACATGTCCTTTGGGATTGGAGGGGGTGTAGATATGAGTATTTGCTTTGAGAGTATCAGAGTGGAGAGGGTTGTAAATTTAGTGCAGAATTCATCCTGTAGAAGATTCACTATGTCCTCTGAGTCTGAGTATGTGATGTGATATATACTATTAATTCTGCACAGTGCTGGGAATTTTTTTTGAGATTTCTAACATTGTTAAAGAAGGCTTTGTGGTTTACTTTAGCCTGGGTGGATATTTTTACCTCGTATCTGGCTTTGTTGATGTGATTAGGAGTCAGAGCTCTTTCTTTAGTTTCTCACAGAGGTCATCTAGCTGGTATGTATGTACGGGTCTACTACTAAATTTCGAAGTTTCAAAACTGTGAATTTCTTATGGTCGAGACCATAAGATCAAAGTTTAGAAACTTTGAAATGTAAAAAAAATAAATAAATAAAAACAATTTTTTTTTTTTTACATTTTTGCAGGTGACAAGCCCCCTGCACCCCCAACACCCGCTGCTAATTAAATATACCAATTCCAAGATCACACTACAGCAAGGAAAATTGTAAATATACTGTACCGTGCTTTACAGCAATCTCCATTTAAATGGTTCAAAGTTTCAATACTTCGATCTTATTGTCTTGACAATAAGAAATTTGATGTTTTGAAACTTAAAAATTTGGAAGTAGACCCATATGTACACATGCGCATACATGCAGAAGTGGAGTCCATGAGAACTCTCGGGTAGAAGATGAATGACCATCATACTATGCTGATGCTATTTGCTTGCCCTTTACCTGAGCAAGGGCATCTATAATGGTGAGTGTGCATGACCCTCCCCCTGTAATGTTGCAGAAAATACCACTGTGTCATGAGACCATGACCCTTCCATATTGTCATCACTGCAACCACAGGTACCCTGTTGGCATCTGACTTATACTGTGATGATGTGCAAGACTGGTCACCAGTGAAACATGTGAAACCAGGAACACACAAAAACATGTACTTCCCACACACACATATGTGCCACTATAATCCCTATAGCTTGCATAATACCACATATTAAAATCAGTACAACATACTTTGACATACCATGTCATGCTGGTTGGCCTTGGTCAGTCCTTCCCTTAAAATTCAGTGGAGTGTATTGCACTGTACTATAAATAACATTAATATTCCAGTGCTTCAATGAATGACACACACCTGGTTGTCAGCCCAGCTTCCTTATCAAAACCACCTCCAGGTATGAGAATCACTCCCTTCTGTCTAGCAAGTGAGAGAAAAAAATATTCAGCCTTAGGGAATGCTGATTGTTGGTAGTCTGTCTTCTGTCCTGAACATTTCTGCTGCATGATCCTGCATTTGTTTTACTTTGCATGGAGTATCACATCACTAAGCCTTCATCAACCCTGTTGCAGACTCCTATTATGGTTGGCCATAGCATTCACATCCATTACTTGCCCTGGGAAAAATTTGCAGTTTGGGTGTTTAAGCTTTTGCAATTTTGATCTCGCAAAAATGAATTTGATTATATGAGGTTTGACCTTTCAGTGTAGATCCATGTGTGTATATATATATATATATATATATATATATATATATATTTATATATATGTATATATGTATATATATATATATATATATATATATATATATATATATATATGTATGTGTATATATGTATATGTATATATATATATATATATATGTATGTGTATATATGTATATGTATATATATATATATATATATATATATATATGTGTATATATGTATATGTATATATATGTGTGTGTGTGTATATGTATATATATATATATATATATATATATATATATATATATATAGATATGCGCGCGCATGCACACACACACACACACACACACACACACACATGCATGTACACACACACATATACATATACACACACACACACACACACATGAATCTATGTCAGTAGCTGAACTGCTGCAACAGTAAACCACAAAAGACTGAGAGCCTAAATTCTCAAACCACAGATCATTGAATGAAACAAAAAATATCACAAAACATTTTTTGTTTTTTTTGGAGGGGGAAGCCACTCTCTACCCTCCATGCCTCTGCTAACTCCTCTGCCAGTTATAGGTACCAAGTCTGTCATCACACTACAGTGAGGAAAGGGCTGTTTCCCTGACCCCCCCCCCCCCGTACTGTGGGCTTGCAAAAAAAAAAAAAAAGTAATGTCTGAGCAGATGATTTTCAGTCAGCTGTACTGGCATTTCTTTAATATATGTATATACATGTGTATATACATATAAATATACATACACAGATATGTATATATGTGTATGTATATTTATACATACACAGATATGTATATATGCAAAATTGTTATGCATGGCAATGTAAAAACAGGCACACATGTTTTTATGCATACACAGGCTATACACACACATATATATATATATATATATATATATATATATATATATATATATATATATATATATATATGTACGTATATAAACAATTGTGTATATAATCATATATACACAGTGTTTTTTCCATGTGTGTGTGGGTAGGCACATACAGAAGTATAAACAGACTTTGTATGAGGCTGAAGGTATACTTTTTGTGCATTTCTGAATGTGGCAGTCGTATTATAATCACCATTTTTTCTTGCTTTCTCTTACTTAAATCTGGCTGTACTGTATGCCTTATAAGCATATCCTCTTTTCTCAACACAGACATACATTTATTACTATGAATTATGCTGCTCGCTTTGCTGGCCCTTGTAAGAACCTTTTTTGTGGCTCTGTAGGTGATATGTTTCAAAGTGTTCAAACCCATACTCATCCCTGGCTTGCATTCATTACAGCGCTCTTCATAAATGCTCCTGTGTTTTATGCATTTTAAAATAGGCCTTTTGTTTTTGTTCAGATCAACTCATTAGATAACCAGGCAAATATGCCTTTTCTATTTCCTTTGTTAAAGTTTGAAGAAAGTCTCTCTTCAGTGCTTAAGTCACCTAGCGGTGTCCTTCGGCATTCCTTTCGGCAAAGTTTTTCTTTCTGAGTCATTTCTCTAATCACTGAAACAATGGTTGGAATGTAGCTGTGTTTTAATTGCAGAGATTTCTCACAGAGGCTGAAGGTGCAATTCATAGAGCAACTTAAAAACACTAAGGCACAAGCAGTAAAATATAATTGTCATATGGGTTAAGTAGAAATCATGAAAGTAAGCCAAAAGCCTTGGGAAGGCTTTCAGTAATTATCCTCTTTTTTATTCTCCTGCCTCTCATTTATATATGTGCACATTCCCGGTATGTGAGACTCAGTTCCTAGTGTTGTTCCAGTAAAGTAAATGCCTTATTCTCTTCATTTTCTTCTTGAAAAATAGTTGGTAAACATTCATTAAATCTCAGATGTCTAATTATACATCATCATGCACATATACACTCTAATGGTAATTGTAACAAATTTAACATTTCTTATTGTAAAGCCATACCCAGGATTAATAAAATCCGAGCAGGTACAGTGTAGAGGCTAGCAGTAAGCTCTCCCTCAGCAGCACACTATCATTAATATGCATGGCACGGTGTAGAGGCTACCTGTGGCTGCAGATGAGTGTGAGGCTCCCTGTAATGCACCTCACCACTGTTGTAATGTTGTGAAGTGTGTCAACTGTATAAGTCTTTTGTATGATGTGTTATTTTGTTTTTATAGTTTCATAGGTTCATGGGTTTATACTAGGCTATCTGCCCTAAGGCATTTATAAGCCTAGCCCAAATTTTTGTGGCTTACGCCACCCCTTATATGAAAAAATACTGTGCCCATTAGTTTGTTGTGCCTCTGTCCAGCAGTGACACAGAGATGATTCCCGGGATAAACCTACGATCTCCCATCCACAGGTCAAGATTTCTCTTGAACAGAGCCAGCGAGGTGCTCTGCCTCACATGGATCGGGATTTTATTCCACAGCATAGGGAGTCTCTGAGTGATAAATCCATCCCTCCAGCACGTCCTATTTATATCCGTGCTAAGGTTTAAGTCGCTTGCTCTAGTGGTTTTGGTGGATTTGGATTTTTTGAGGTGGAGCATGTCCATTAATTCCGGGTTGGACATGGCCTTGTATGTCAGGCACATGTCACCTCTGAGCAGACGGTATGCAACTGAATAGAGCTGGAGTTTCTTCAATCTGGCAGCATATGACAGATTTTGGAGTCCCTTTATCCTTTTGGTGAGGAACTTTTGGGGTCTCTCCAATTGCTGCAGATGTCGGGTGAGATACATCCCGAATGGGGCATTGTACTCGATCATTGGTCTGATAAGTGAAGAGTACAGGGGAACAATGACCTCACTAGATCTGGATGTGAATCCCTTCATGATCAGGTGGGCAATGTAGAAGGTCTTTCTAACCACTTTAGCAACGTGAGTGTCAAAAGAAAGGCCACCGTCAACCTGGGTCCCCAGGTCCCTGATAACCTCTTCTGTGCTTAGTGGATTGCCACCTATATGGTAGCTTGGGGTTACCTTGTTTTTCCCAAAGGGTATGACTATACATTTTTTGGCGTTTAACTTCAGGCCATGGCTCTGGCACCAGCTATCTGTTTCCGTGAGTCCCTTCTGAAGGATATCCATGTCCAATGCACTTTCCACTATGGTGCCCAGTTTGCAGTCGTCTGCAAACTTTGTCAGCCAAAGTCCTCCCATGTTGGCCTGTACTTCTGAAAAGTAGATGCCGAACAATAGGGGGCCAAGGACCGAGCCCTGTGGGACACCACTTGTGACCGGCTTGGAGTCTGACATAGCGCCAGCAACTCTAACCCTGTGGATTCTGTCCTTAAGCCAGTTTGCAACCCATCTTGTGACATATGGGTTTACATTTAAGCTGGTAAGTTTTTCTACAATACCCGAGTGGGGTATTGTGTCGAAGGCCTTTGCAAGGTCAAGGTAGGCTGTATGGACTGCCTTTCCCTCATCAATGGCCTTGGTGACTGTTTCGAAGAAGTCGACCAAGTTCAAAAGGCATGATCTGCCCTTGACGAAGTCAAACTGGGTCGGGTCCAATGTCTGCAAGTCCCCTATATCTTTGTTTATGAGCTCCATTATGATCCTCTCCATAGCTTTGCAGACTAGACTTGTTAAGCTTATGGGGCGGTAATTACCAGGGTCCGTAGAGGCACTGCCTTTGTGAAGTGGGACCACAGTTGCCGTACGCCACTCCTTGGGCACGTATCCTGTGGTAAGGCTGAGATTAAACAGCTGCCTTATGTGCGGGTTTAATTCCTCATTTAGCTCGTGTAGCACACAGCCGGGGACACCATCCGGTCCCATTGATGCTGTGTTTTTAGCTTTAGAGAGAGCAGCTTTCACCTGCGCATTTGAGATGTCTGGGAGGCTACACTCTGCTGGGATAGTTATCTCTCCTTTGGGGGGTATTGGGGGGTGAAGTTTGCACTCGACCTGTCTGCCAGTATGTTGGCAATGTCTGTGGGTTCAGTGATTTTGTATCATTTTGGACTAATTCTGAGCATATCTGGGAGTTCCACCCAGGTTCCTAACATAGCTGAAAAAGGCCTTATGATTGTCCTTTGAATCCATGGCAATTTTTCTCTCAAAATTGGCCTTAGTTGATTTTATGAGTGCTCGTATTTTTACTAATAATGATCAGGGGTGACTTCCCTTTTATGGATTTTGTTCTATCATGTAATAGCTTTCTCCTCTTATTGTAAAGTTTGTTGATGGCTGGGGTCCACCAGACTGGACGTTTGCCCTTTGTGGAAAGAGTCTTGGTTTTATTTGGGATTGCCTGATCCATGCAGTCCTGGAGGTGTTCATAGAAGGCATTTGTAAGGGCTTCCGCAGCTTTGGTTGTGGTTTCCACTGGCTCAGGGGCCTTAAAGGATACCACACCAGTCTTGAGTAGTGTGAAGTTTGCTTTAGAGAAGTTCTTCACTGTTGTCTTTTTTGTTTGGGGTGGGGCGGGATGTGGATTTCCAGTGAGATTAGTTTATGATCAGATCTCACCAATGAGGGATATACTTCCGGTGTGGAGCATTTTGTCCCCATGTTTGTGATAATGAGATCTAGTATATTTTCTCCTCTCATGGGAACAGTGACTAGCTGTTCCATGGCATTTGAATTTATGAACTCCAGGAACCGTTGGGCTAGAAAGTTAGGGCTTGAGTAATGTTCCCAGTCTAAATTCGGGTAGTTGAAGTCACCCAATGTGATGGTGTTTGGAGATACATTTATACCCTCCAGTGTCTTCAGGAAGGCTGTGTGGGGTTCCTGAGTTTGAGAGGGTGGCCTGTAGCATGCTACAATTTGTAGAGCAGTTTTCCTATGGTTAGTTGCACCTGGATGGTTTCCGAGCTTGCGTTGCCACCAACCTGGAGGTGTGGGTATCCTTTATGAATATGGATACACCCCCTCCTTTTGTGGTGTGGTCCAGGTTTTGGGGCCGGAACGCATGATATGAGGTAAAACCTAATAGTGCCGGGGTGCTCTCAGGAGCCTTGAACCAGGTTTCAGTTACAGCACAGACATCGATGTTCTCCATACTGAGAAGGGCCTCGAGTGCGTGCATTTTGAGATTTAGACTTCTGGCATTGAGCAGCATTACCCTCAGTTTCTTCCCATTTTTGTTTTCTAGGGTGGTAGGTTTAGAATTTGAGCCTTGCCTAAAAAAGGCACTATGGGGGTGGCAAGAGCCTTAGCCAATATCCAGAATCCCTGGGGTGACAGGTGCAAGCCGTCCCTTGTGAAACAGCGTGGCTTGTCAAGCATGTCATCCCAGGCAGACAGACACTGGATCCCCTTTGAATGACACCAGACATTAAGCCAATTGTTAAAGCTGATCATCTTGTCTCTATATTGTGGCATCATTCTTGGTGAAGGAAGGATACTGCTCAGGGTCAGGGTCATACCTGCCTGGGCTACATAATCAGAGAGCTCCTCTATGTCTCTTTTCATGTAGTCCAGGGAGGTACGTCTCAGGTCGTTCACACCAGCATGGACAATGACTGTGTCATATTTGTACTTGCCGTGGAGTGACCAGAGTGCTTGTGTTATGTGGCGGATTCTAGCGCCCGATAGGCAGCTTACTGTGACCCTCTCCTTGTTCAGCCTGGTGAGTGGAACATCAGTGTGTCTGACTATGGAGTCACCTATGACAAGTATGTTTGGTGTTGTATTTGGCCTTAAGGGCTGTGACTGCTTTGCACACTGCTTTTATGGTTTATGTGTTGCTTGTGGGGTGTCTTGAGGTAGCAGTTGTTTGGGTGTCTGATTTGGAGGCCTCTGCTGTTTAGGTAAATTTTTACTCAGAGCCTCCGAATATGTCTTTGTGTGTTTATGTGTTTGATTCAGTTGTGTGGTAGCATTATGTGAGGCTGGTTTTGTGGTGTGTGTAGTTGCCTTCTCCTCCTGTCTGGTCTTGCCAGTCCTGAGTTGAGAGAGCTCAGCCTCCAGTTTGGCTAAATAGCTGCATCTCTTGCAAGTATTTGTGTTATGTGGGAGGAGGAGAGGGTTGTCTGTGTACATGAGGCAGTTATAACATTGCCTCAAGATTCCCAGATTCACCAGCTGGACCGGAGAGGAGATTGACAACTGACCTTTGGACATGCTAGAATAATACTGGGAATTCCTTAATAATTGAAAACAAGGGCCAGTGGGGAGTGAGGGTGTAGTGCTTTTAATTTTTAGTGCTGACTTATATAATTGCTTTAGTGAGCAAGTGCCAGGTAACTTGAGTGCAATGTGTTACAAGTAACTAAATGCAAAAAACGACAAACAGTAACTTTCTTTCAAGTGAAACAAGGAACTAGTACAGTAAGCAATGCAGATATCACTAGTGATCCACAGAAGCGCTGAGAAGCCGCGTATTAGGTAGAATTAGCTTCCAGGGAAATAACAAGCAAACAAACAACAAGCATATAAACAAAGCTAGATTCAGCAGGCCTTGATCTAGTCTATGCTAGAGCAAACAAGGTGTACCAATTTCAGTAAGATACAGTTCAAATATTCAGGCACTATAAACCTTTAACCAGAAATTCCCAGCTCAGAAGGGCAGAGTCCAGCCTCTTCTCCCACAAGAGTGCAGACCACGAACCTTCTTAATGTAAAATAACTGGCCTGAAGCCCAAGTGCCTAAACCAGAACTAATACCCTTGGACACTGGGCTCTCAATCAGCAGTTCCCAACTTAGAAGGATGAAAGCTACCTGTCCTGCCACCACAGTGCTTGCCACAAACCTTCCTAATGTAAAACAACTGGTCTGAAGCCCAAGTGATTAATCCAAAAGACTTAGAATGATAGCTACACTTTAATCAAGTTACAACCAAGCAGTAATAAATACAATTGAATACTTTAGAGAATGTCTGGATTAGTGCTCAAGTTACACAAACAAAGCTAGATCCAGCAGGCCTGAATCCAGTCTATGCCACAGCAAACAAGGCGCACCAACTTCGGTTTGAAGCAGTTCAGATATGCATGCACTATAAGCCTTTAACCAGAAATTCCCAGCTCAGAAGGGCAGAGTCCAGCCTCTCCTCCCACAAGAGTGCAGACCACGAACCCGCTTAATGTAAAATAACTGGCCTGAAAGCCCAAGTGCTTAAACCGGAATTAATACACTTTTAGAATAACAGACACTGAGCCCTCAATCAGCAGTTCCCGACCTAGAAGGAGGTAAGCTACCTGTTCTGCCACAACAGTGCAGACCACAAACCCTCTCAGTGCAAAACAACTGGTCTGAAGCCCAAGTGTTTAAACCAAAAGGCTTAGAATGAGTTACACCAATCAGTAATAAATACAATTGAGTATTTTTAAGATGATGCAAAAGTAAAATGAAGTAGGTAGAAACACAAGTACAATAAAAGCAGATATATATATATTTTTTTTTATCTGAACAAGTGCTGAGATCAAAGAAACAGATTTGAGTGCTGAAACTAGAAACCTGGCTAGTTATAAGAAGAAAAAAAACAAGCTAGAAGGCTTCCCTCAAACACAGAAGGGCTTGGGGGCTCAGAAGCCTACAAATAGTCTATACCACTTAACAGGAAAGGCAGGAAATAAGCTTAATTTTTTTTTGTCTGTTTCCCAGATGCTCTCTTTGTATACAGTAGGAGTGCCTGAAATCAGAATATGATCTCACTGCACTCAGTTGAGTAAGCAAATGAGATGGGCCCAGAGGCAGGCTGAGGGGTGGGCAGTTTCAAGGCCACCAAGATTAACACCAAAACAAAAACAGGGAGGGTGGGTGGGAATAACTGAAGAGCAGAATAACTGCCACTTGAGTTAAATATTCCTTCAACACAGTTTAAATCAAATTAAATACTGTATTTTTTTTTTAAAAAGTGCAGATAAAGGTACTTAAATTCTCTTATACGTCCAGTTGAATATAACCAAGTTCTTAGCTGGCCAAAGCTGAGGTTTTTAAGCAATAAAAATTTCACAATGCACCATTTACTTAATATTTTTATTATTTTTTTTACTGCATGCTTAAGTGGCACAAAGCAGAGCAATGCCAAACAGTGCTCACATATAGACAGCCCACACCTGGAGGGCATCTAAAAATAGGAAATGGATGTAATTAATTGTCATAGTTACATATATATATTTTTTTATATTGACATTTGCGCAGCATGGCATGGAATGCAACAATGCCAAGCTGTGCTCGCATATAGACAGCTGACACCTGGCAGATATCTAAAAATAGAAACTGGATGTAATTAATTATCATAATTGCATATATAATTTTTTTATATTGACGTTTGCATGGTGCAGAGCACCACAGGGCCGAGCGGAGCCCATACATACATGGCAGACACCTGCCAGACATCCAGAAATAGAAAATGGATGTAATAAATTATTTATTTATAGGTATGTTTGTGTGTTTGCATGGGGCATTGCTCAGCAACACTGACAGGTACCCTAGTAGTATATGTGAAGGTATACTAGTTTTTAGAACATCCTACTAGCTAAATGGGTTGAGTTATGGTCTTATGTATAGTAGGTCCTGGGTTTGAGTCTATAACAGGCAGAATATGTCTATAAATAATGTACTATTTTTCTTTAATTATATTACAGTGTTGTGAATTTTGATCCTGCTGCACTTTGTTAAGCACTGCTCAATCATAAAAAACAAATTCACAGCAGCTTCAACATATAACTAGTAATCTCAAAAATTAAGCAGCTTGTCAGGCAAAACAATAAAGCCCTGAACAGTACAAACTTGTAAAGAACACCATGGATAGCTTGATACACTTCACCTCACTTTATTCCAAAGAAACACAGCACATTAATGCTCCACTATACGTTTTCATTTAAAAACTCTGATCTGATGAAGTGCTTTTTTATTGTTTTGCCTGACAAGCTGCTTCATTTTTGGGATCACTGCTCAATCATGTTAAGCAGTGCACAAACATGCTAACGGCTACCAATGTTTGTGTGGTACTAAGCCTTGCAAAAAAACATGTTTCTGTGAGTTTTCACGCTGCTTGGCTTCATTTAGCTGGTTTGAGCACTGCAAAGTGATGCAGTGCTTTTTTGAATGTTGCTGAATGACATGTAATGGAGGGAAAACAGCCTATATTAAGCCCAATAGGTGTGAATTCTGCAACAGTCATTGGAGTTCATTCAAATTTTGGTATGGCTGGCAGTGTTGGTGAAAGTGTGCACTTTTGGGTGCAGCAGTGGGCCATTTAGAAGTCCAGGGTCATGGTCAGGCTCCTTGTTAAAAACCATGAACCCTGGCTGATGAAAACGAGGAAGAGGGGAACCCTGTACACCTGAGTCCAGGAAGCTTGAGCTGGGAATGCTCCAGAAGTATGTAAGTATGTCTTCCTCTGTCAAACCAATATGCAAGCTGAAGGTCTGCAAAACAGGTATGCATAATGGTGTGGTTCTCTCCTAACAGCTACAGCTGAGAGGACTCACAATATCAAGTCACATACTGGGCACTTGTCCAGGTTGCACCGTGAGTTTGATAAGTACAGGTTTAGTATGATAACTGTAGTGCAATAAGCAAGAAAAAGAGTAAAGCATTTACTGCAATAAAGTGTAGAGAAGAAAAAGTGTACTGCAATAAGTGGGCAAGTAGAACTGTAGTGCAATAAATAGGCAATTAGAGCTGTAGATCTGTAGTGCAATAAATGAATAATTAGAAATGAATTTCAATAAAACAATGACAACACCAACAGCAGTGAACAAAATGTTGTTCAGCAGGATTGTGTTGTCAAAACCATTGCAGTAGAGCTGTATGCATTGATTGTCTATGGTAAGGTTGGTGCAGTCAAGTGTGACACTGTAATAGCTGTAGCCAGCAAATCTAATGGTCTGAAAAATGTATTGTTCAACCCATAGTAGTGTCCAAGACTGTCTCCAGGCCAGTATCAGTCACATAATGCTCTCTCTTCATCAGACAGCAGGCAATAAAGGTATATTGGTGAGGTAACCCAGTCCATGGGCAGATATCATGTGTGAACTTTATAGATATTTCAAATCAATAACAAGAAAATGTATTCACTAACATTGTTAATTCTAAAATACAGCTTTTTTTCATGTTTGCAGTATGGGTGTATTCCATGCATGTGTGTTCTAACACTGTAATAGTACTACAATGCCAAAGGAATGTCTTGTAAACTTGTATTGCTCAATTCATTGTATAGTGCCTGGTGACCTCCAGGTAAGTATCAGTCAGTCAGCAGTGACAAGGTAGATCAGTCTATTAAATGCTTTGTATGCAGTGCATTTTGCCACACACAGTCCTGGGTTTGACTCCAGTGCTACACAGCACTAAATTTTTAGTATCAGTCACGTAATGCTCACATTTTCTCTCTCACTAGGAACACAACAAATATATGCATGAGGTGGCTCATATTATGAGCAGATAGTGGGTTTAGGTTTCACAGAATGTTAACATCAGTACCATGAATGTGTCCACCAGCATTGTTGAGTCATAGATAAAGCTGTGTAATCCCAGTATGGCTGTATCCCTTGCATGTCTGTACCAAGTTGCTGTAGTCAATTATTACATTATTTGCAGATGTCCCCTTCAGTCACAGCTGTTGTGTTCTACTCCCATGCCTGCCATATAAGGCATGATGCCTGTCTAGATTACTTACTATACACAAACATGTCACTCGAGTGTCACGATTTCTCATAATGTAATTAAAACTGCCTAATCCATCTGTCACATGATTAGCAGATAAATTAATACCTGGAATGCAATGTATTACCAAATTCATGTACAGAGCAGCTGGATAATTATGTAAGTTCACTTTATGTGGAACTGTTCTGCGTAGTGGTGTACCTACATTTGTTACTGCTTGGCCCATACTGACCCATACTAACAGCTTGAGAGGTATGTATGTGCTACATCAGTTATAGGAGAATTGTAGTCACTGTACTTAAAACTGACACTAAACACCTGTAGAGTATATATTTCAGTGTATTGAGGGATATAGGCTGCAATGTCAGTAATGGAATTTTTCTCTCTCCCCACCCCTTATCTTCATTTATTTATTACTGTTATTTATTATTATGATTTAATATTAACACAGTTTGTTACAGTAACTATATTTTGGTAAAATGTTTCATTATTGATATGTGTTATGATTTAATAATATATTTTATTAGACTAACTATATATTGGAAAATGTGTTTGATTATCGTTATGTTTTATTATGATGCAATATTAACATATTTGTTAAACTAACTGTTTTGTTGGCCCTATGGTATACTTTTTTACTGGCATGCTGTTAATGTACTAACTGTTATGTTACTTAATGTTGTATTGCACATGTTATTAATATGTATTTGAATGAATATATATGATGTTTGCTTCTGTTAATACTAACATTGGTTTGGTTGTTACTAACCATAACATATTGCTATACCGTATTTCCCACAGCACGTCAAGGTAGGCCGTTTCCGGCTGATCCCCCTACCTTGCCTCAACCAGCCATGGCACTGGGTCCCAGCAAGTGTGGGACCCAGACCGGTGGTGCCCCCTCTGCTGCCCCTGCACAACCTTTGGCATCAGGTAGTACCACCCCAGGGATGGGGCACAGACCCTCTCTGGAAGCAGTGGCTGAGGAGGTGTTGTCACCCATGTGGAACTGACAGTCCTGCTGTGCAGGATAATCCACCATGGCTATGACTGCAACCTGTGCCAGATTGAGGACATGCTAGCCACCCTGGTGGGGAAGTCTCGCCCTGGTTCCCAGCCTGCTGCTCAGCCACCCTTGAGGCAGTGATGGAGCAGTGTCAACAGTCTAATGGGTGGGGGCGTGAGTCACTCTGCTGCCATCTGTAGGCACATAGGACTCGGATTCCACAACACCCCCCACATGTGTCACACACTGCCCCTGTCTGCTATCTTGTCTGCAAATGCATCCTCACCTACCCAACTTACCTTCCCCACATGTACCTATGCCACTTTACCTTAAAAAAACAAAAAGGGCACCTGTCCCAAAAAAAACATATTGCCCCATATGTAGCTCTCCATTTCACACACATGTCAAATGGACATATGTAATTCAGTCCACTTGGCTTGACAACACAGTTATGTTGTTCTCACCCTTCTGTCTGGAGTTTGATAATCCAAATTCATCTACAAATTCTGTCAAAGAGTACACTTGTTGCTGTACATGAAATGGATAGCTAAGGTTCTTTTGTACACCCTTCCTGCAGATTCCTCCATGCCTTTCACTATGTTTTTCCCTCTGGTTGCCCCCATTTTACCACTTTCCTATATATATTTTTTTTTAGAGTGGAGCTGCATGATGCGCCGCATCATGCAGCTTCGCTGGACTCAGCTAAATAGAGCTATAATGAACAAATTTGTTTCTAGCAGTCTAAAACACATGTACAAAATAAACACCTTTGCCATGTTTCTAAGCCAGGCCCATCACACCTGCAGCACACTGCATTAACCCACCATGCCATACAACTCTTAATTAAAACAGGTGGTTTAAACAAAACATAGTAACTGGCAGTTAGAGTCGTTAAGTGTGTTTCAGGAGAAGCTGCATGCCTTGCCACACTGCACAAACTGGAATAAAAAAATAATGGAAAAATTGGAGTGTACCTTGGATTCTGGTGCAATAGTACACCACTAGACAGCCAAAGACATGATAATGGATGTAACTGAGGCATGTGATAGCAGGTAAATATGTCCTTTTATCAGCAGCATGTGGAAAGTCACCTGCTAAGGAATTCATGATAAAATGCATATTCAGCTGGGACTCTGGTGCAGAAATACATCTATATAAAGCCATACACATACTGATGGATATAGTAAATGTATGTCACAGCCTGTGTGTATGCACATATATCTTGCAGATGCACTCACTTCAGCACTGACTCAGCTCAGTCTGTTAAATGCCTTGCATACAGTACATTTTGCAACACACAGTCCTACGTTGAAATCCAGTGTTGTGTTGCATTTCAGTTACATTATTGTGAAGAGAGTAATTAATGAGTGACTCGTACTCATTATCCACACAAAGCATTGCAAAGTAAATGACTGGTCTTCAGTGCCGGAAGTCACATGCCTGCAGGTAGGGACACACAGCACATATTTATTTATTTTTTTATTTATTTTACATTTGTTTACCGGGAAAGTCTGACTGGACACAGGTCCTTTTTCAGTGGAGGCCCGAGGAGAAAAGCTCCAGATAGATTTTAGACAGTTCCACACAGGTCAAACAAGTACAAATCACACATTACACAGTTTAGAGTTTCACAGGCCAAAAAAGTATGAATCACCAGGTTATATAGCATAGATATCTATTAATAATAGTTGGCAAAAGATGACATACAGCAAAAATACAATGAGAAACATTTTCAGATATTTTCACATATCAGACCACAATGAGGAACCTTAGCAGATAGTTTCATATGTAGGTAGTGCCACTATAATACTTCACATAGAAGCTTTGAATGTTATTTGATAAGTGTAGCATTTTTATTATATGTCCAGGTAGGTGGTGCAGTTATAGTAAACATATTTGGTGGACTATTTGCTCTATGGAAATTAGATTGAGATTAGGTTTAGATGGGGGATGAGTAGCTGAAAAAGTAGTTATGTACCTACCATAACGTTCCATGTTAGTTGTCTTCGTCTCGCCTTCCTTCTTACTGGTTGGGATCAGAGCCAATCCTCGGCTCCGACTCGGCCATCTTCAATAGCTTGAGAGCTGTTTACTGGCTCGAGGCTACCCCTTATCCCATAATGCCTAGCGATAGCTACCCAGATCTCATTTGAAATAGCTAATCCCAGACATAACAACATAATAATTCAGTCAAGAACCAGTTGACTATACCTGCCATATTCTCTTAGGTCAAAAAAGGACACAAGAGAACACACAGCCAGTGAAACAGAACAAAAAACTCCTCTTGATCCAGTAGGACAGGAGGATGGAGGGTGGGACACAAGAAGCAAGGCGAGATGAGGACAACTAACATGGAACGTTATGGTAGGTACATAACTTCTTTATGTTAAGTTGTCCATCTCGCCTTCATTCTTACTGGTTGGGACAGTGTCCCTAGCACCTAACATCCTGGGTGGCTCAGTGGAGCAGACTCTTCAGAACAGTGGAACTAAAGTCAGCTTTGCTTCTGGAGACCATATCCAACTTGTAATGAGAAATAAAGGTATGAGGGTTTGCCCACGTGGCAGCTGCACAGATAGAATCCATCGGCAACCTAGACTGGAAGGCTACAGAGGTGGCCAAGGCCCTAGTAGAATGACCTTTCGGTTTAATAGGTAACTGTTTGTTCCTTAACTGATGAATGAAAGTAATAGTGTGAGACAACCACCTAGATAAGGTCTCCTTGGAAACTGGGAGATCTTGTTTGCCCAAGGCGTAAGAGAGGAACAGTTGGTCCGATTTTCTTACTTCTTTAGTTCTATGCAGGTAAAAGCGCAATTGCCTATGAACATCCAATTGGTGTAGTTTGTATTCTGCCTTGTTGGTATGATTAGGGAAAAATACAGGAAGATCTATAGATGGTTTAAGTTACTTTCTGAGCAGACTTTAGGGAGAAACGAGAGATTAGTTCTCAGAGCAACCCTGTCCTTATGAAAAACCAAGTAAGGAGGACGAACACATAGCGCCTGAAGTTCAGAGACACATCTGGCTGAAGTAAACGCTACCAGAAAGAGTGTCTTCCAAGATACGAACTTGATAGAGCAAGAAGCTGCTGGTTCAAAAGGGGGCAGAATTAAGGAGGTTAGGACTAAATTAAGGTCCCAAGGAGGAGGGGGATCTCTCACTGGAGGCCTAAGAAGAGTTGCCCCTCACAAAAAAAGCTTTACATCGCTTATGAGACATAATGTTAGAGTTCGAAAAACCAACATGAAAGTTAGAAATGGCCGCCATTTGTACCCTGATCATAGATGCAGCAGACCCGGAATGAAACAGCAGAGCTAGGAATTCCAGGATTTCATGGACTGGGGCTTAGAAGGGATCCACATTCCTAGTCTCTGCCCAACAAGAAAAACGTTTCCATTTGCTAGCATAAGTTTTCCTCATTTTAGACTTGTGAGAGGACACGATAATGTCACGGACTGCTGGGGAAATGCTGTGAAGCCTGGCTAAGGTTGGAAGTGGAGCAACCAAGCTGTGAGCTGGAGGGTTTTAGGGATTGATGCAACCCGCTTGATTGATGAACCAGGAGGTCTGGAATTGGGTCCGGAGTCCTGGGTTGATAGAGAAGGTAATGGTGTAGGAACGGAAACCATATCTGTCAAGGCCAGTAGGGAGCAATGAGGATCATTTTGCAACCCAACAATATTGATTTCTGTATACGTTTGGGTATCAGAGGGAATGGAGGAAAGGCATAAAGAAGTCCCTGGGGCCAATCATGGACTAGAGCATCTCTGGGTGTGTGATCCGGAAGTGGGAGAAGGGAGAAGTAGTTGCTGCATTTGCTGTTGAAGGGGGTGGCAAAGAGATCGCAGCAAGGCTGTCCCCATTTGCGAAAAACAAGATTTGCAATATCCTGATTCAGAGACCACTCGTGAGGCATTAGAATAGCTCTACTGAGCCTGTCTGCTATGATGTTGGATCTCCCAGAGATGTGCATCGCAATCAGAAAACGTTGGGAGGAAATCCCCCACTGCCAAAGCCTGAGTGCTTCTCGACATAGGGGGTAGGACCTGGTTCTGCCCTGCTTGTTGATGTACCACACCACTGACATGTTGTCCATTTGAATAGCAATGGTTCCAGGAGGAAGAGAGCCTTGAAGAGCTTTGCAATGCCAGGAGCACGGCTCTTATTTCCAGGACATTTATATGCAGATGGTACTCGTGAGGTTGCCACATGCCTTGGACTGTCCTGCCCAGATAATGCCCACCCCCACCCTATCAGGGAGGCGTCTGTCGTCACTGTGGCTACAGAAGGGGGTTGTATGAAAGGTCTGCCCTGAGTAACTAATGGGGAGACCATCCACCAAGAAAGATGCCTTTTGCATGCGTCCATGATCATGATCTCGTACGTCATGGGTAGCTCTTGGAAAGACCACTGCGTGAACAGAAGCCACTGAAGAATCCTCATATGAAAGCGTGCCAGTGGGATTAGGAGAATGGCTGCTGCCATGGACCCCAAAGTTTGAAGGATGTACCTGACTTGGATCCTTTTGCAATGCATCAGAACCTGTACCTGCTGACGAATTGCGGACATCCTTTCTGGTGGCAGCCTTGCAAACATATCCCTTGTGTCTAAGTCTGCTCCTATATAAGTGATAGATTGACAGGGCAACAAGGCAGATTTTTTTAAATTTATTGTGATGCCGAGCTGTGAGCAGATTGTGATTGTGTAGTCCCGTGCTTGTATGAGTTGATGCCTGGTGGTAGCAGTAAGGAGCCAGTCGTCTAGATACGGAAACACCTGAATCCTTGACACCTCAGGTGAGCTGTGACCACTGCCATACATTTGTTGAACACCCTGGGGGCTGTGGTGGGACCAAAGGGCAGAGCTCTGAACTGATAATGAATGGCCCCCAGCCAGAAGTGAAGATATCTTCTGGAGTGCCTGTCCATCTTTATATGGTAGTACACGTCCTGAAGATCTATAGAGTACATCCAATTGTCCTGACCCAGAAAGGGTAGAATGGACTGTAGCATGACCATACGAAACTTCGTTCTTTGTACAGACCTGTTTAGTCTGCTGAGATCCAGAATTGGTCTCCAGTCCCCTGTCTTTTTTGGTACTAAAAAGAACCTTGAGTAAGTCCCGGATCCGTGCTGGTCTGCCAGGACTTCCTGAATGGCGCTTTTTTCTAGCAGTTTTGAAACTTAGTACTGCTTGCTCCCTCAGATTTGGTGGAACATCTGGGAGGGTCTTCCTTGACTGCAAGGGGGGGTTGAAGGAAGGGGATTTTGTAATTTCCGGATATAACGGACCATACCCATCTGTCTTGTGTTAAACTTCACCAGGCTTTTGGGTGCAGCGAATGTCTTCCCCAGACTGCCTCCAGAGATGAGCAGCTGGGCAACCCTTCAGTGATGCTGAAAGGGCTTATCAGAGAAGGATTCTCTGTTGCCCTGGTTCCGCAGACCCCCTCTACCATGAGGGCAGCATCTATTATTATTGTTTCCCCCTTTGCCTCTAGAGGAAAAATCACTACGTGTCTCAGGCAAGGCTCCCTGAGATTTACGGAACCACATCTTACCACTCTTCTGACCTTTGGGGTAGGGTCTAGAGGGAGTGGAAAAATGGACTCCCATGGCAGAGAGAGTCTTGCCTTCTTGCTCACACCTAGTCAAAGTGTCTTTCACCTGTGGTCCAAAAAGAAAGGAACCAGCAAAGGGAGTGTTGGTGAAGGACACTCGAAAGGGTTCTGCAAATTTACACAGCTGCATTAAAGCATGCCTCCTAAGGGCCATCCCGGTACCAGAGGCTCTACTCACCCCATTGGCTGCATAGGAAATGAACCTCATGGAGGAGTTAACAACAGAATCAAGCGTTGCTAGCTGGTAAGCCACCTTAGCTTGTGCTCCCTCAGCTGTTGGATCTTGGAGGGTATCTCCAAGCTCTTTAAGGAGATCCCTTTGAAGGTGAGTAAAATGACACAAGTAGTTCAGTGACCTCATAGAGAAGGTCGCTGAAGTGAACATTCACTTCCCATATCTGTCCATTGTCCTAGACACCTTGTTAGGGAGATGGACAGACGAAGAGGTCTCTGCTAACTCTTTTTTTGTGGCTGCTGCTACCACCATAGCATCAACAGGGACACCTTTCATAAGGAACTGCTTATCCTGGGGTGCTGTAATACATTTACCAGGTCTCCTTGGAGTTGGTTCCACTGTATCCGGAGCTGACCAAGCCTTTCGAGCCACCACTGTCATAAGTGGATAGAAAAGCGGAGACACCCAGGAGGTGGAAGGTCGGGAACTGAAGGCATCCAGAAATACAGACTCATCCTCAGAAGGGGCTAGGGGATTCCAGTTCCCCCTCTGCTTGAGCATCTCCAGGATGTCCAGAAAGGAAACATCTTTAGAGGGGGATCTCGGGGACCCTTCCAATTCATCTAAGTCTGTGTCAGAAGTGACAGACTCAGGGGAGTCAATGTGCTTCCTCTTGCACTTCTTCTGAGAGAGCTCCTCTGAGAGATCAGGGGCGGCCTCAGAAGAAGAGGAAATACCCAACTGGGTGTCCTGGAGCATTGGTTCCCTACGATTGGGGACTGGAGGAGGAGCAGAGGTTGGCACAGGCACTAAATGGGACGGAGCTGGTGGGGCTGATAGTGGAGCTGACTCAGTGGCCAGCACACTCCACGTGACATCGAAGGTGTCCGTGCCACGATGCTCCGGTTCCAAAGAAATAGGAAAGTTTCTCCTCACTGAGGGAGATGGCTCCGAGGCTGATGTAGGAGCTGAGCTCACCTGTGCCGAAGCTCTGAGAGGGAGTACAGGGTCAGACAAGGGTCCGATGCCACTTGCCCCCTCAGAGCTGATGAGGGATCCCTGGCACCCAGATCCCTCGATGGACGGCACCACCGAGGGAATCGTAGCCGACATCGGAACAGAAGGAGATAGTGTTATCGGAGCCAACGGTTCCACTACTCGAACCCCAACGAACTCCGGCTCCAAACTCATTGGAGTCAGAGGAGGAACATTGAGAGAAGTGGACGGAGCAGATACCTGTTGAGGGCTGGACAATAACTTGGCTAGTGCCTGTGACTTTAGCAACCTACTGACCACTCTCTCCACATCGTGATCCGATAGCCTAGAGGACCGAGAGGAGTGAGAGGATTGGTGACTGCGCTCGCTCTGAAGTAAAGGAGACCAAGGAGCTGAATGCACCAATTCAAGTGAGGGGGACCTTATCCTCTTGTGGATCGATGACGGCTCCGAAGCCTCTGATGGAGCCTATGGGGAGATTGTCTTGTCGGTGCCAGCCGGATCTGACATGGAAGGTAAACCCTGAACCGAAGATGGCTCCGAACTTGAAGCCAATGGCTTAGTGGGTTTAGGGGATTTCACAGGCTGTGAGCTCTTGGCCAGTGAATCCTGGGTTTGTAAAAGACCCCTAAGGATAAGCTTATTCTTACGCTCCTGCAGGACTCTTGTTCTATCTGCCATGCTTTTAGTCCAAGAGTCCTGCAGGTGCACAGTGCCTAAACAGTAGACGCAAGAAGTTTGCCCATCTGTCAGAGACATTTTCTGACAGTATGAGTCACACTTCTTGAACCCAGAAACATTGGATTCCTTTGACATCCTTGAAAGTAAGGAAAACAATTATACAATAACAACGAGAAGCAAAATACAATCTACAAAAAAAAAACACACTACTATAAAGACTATAGCTAAAGGTTTTTTTTTTTTTTTTTTAAGAGTAGGAAAGCCCCTAACTTAAATGACTAGCCTATAATAGAAAGGTAGAAGGAAAGCCTCTAACTTAAATAGCTAACCTGACAAAAAGAGGTGGGGGGAGGGGTGGGGGAGAACTCTCTAAGTTAAACGAGTTCTACAAGGAAAAGGAGGGATACTACAAGCTAACTATCACAACACAAGACTATCGTTAACAATAAAATACTAGAAGGGTTGAAATCTAGTGAAGAAGTTTATACAAAAAACTTTATACGAGCCTGAGCCAGAAAAATGACACCTCGCAGCTGAAGTGGCAAACGAGATCTGGGTAGCTATCGCTGGGCATTATGGGATAAGGGGTAGCCTCGAGCCAGTAAACAACTCTTGAGCTATTGAAGATGGCTGAGTCAGAGCCGAGGATCGGCTCCGATCCCAACCAGCAAGAAAGAAGGCGAGATAGACAACTTAACATCAATGTTTATCCTGGGAGTTACATGAGCATAACCAGGAATCCATATAGTATGCTTTGAGAAGCTTTTTGAATTGGGTAGTGGAGCACATGGAGGTTAGGTGGTAAGGTAAGGAGTTCCAGGCTTTAGCTGTGAAATAGCTTAAGAGAGATTTTCCTGCATCATTGTTATGTTTGATGACTTCTAGGTGGTTTTGTGTGCTGGATCTTAAGGTTCTAGTGGTGGAATAATGTATAATTAAATTTTGTAGAGCTGGAGTTTTAGTTGGTAGATAATATATTTTATGTGCAAATGACGGTTGAGTTTCAATAGCTGTGACAGCTCAAACCACCCCAGTTGCTTGAGAGCTACAAAGTGATGGGTCTTACATGGGGTTTCAGCAGCGAATCTAGAAATCATGTTATAACATGTTTCTAGCTTGTGTAGGTCATTTTTCTGAAGGTTAGTAAGTATTGGAGATGTGTAGAGGAGGGTAGACAGCAGATGTGTTCTGGCTATGGTGGCTTTAGTTTGTTTAGTAAGAACATTTTTATTGCAATAAAGGAGACCGAGCTTTTGTGAAACTTTTTGATAGTTTGGGCTATATGAATGTCATATTTATGGTTGAAATCTATTTCTATCCCTAAGAGTTTAGTGTGGGAAATAGGGCTGATTGTTATTTTGTTTCTAGATATGATGGTGAAGGTGTCATATAGGAGACAGGATCTACCTGTGTTGAATAGGAGAAGTTTTGTTTTATGTGGATTCAGGATTAGCTGAGAGTTAGTGAACCAAGTCTCGGCTTGAGAGAAGGACTGTTGAGTCAGGGAGTGTAGGTCATCTAATGTTTGTGCTGCACAAATCAGGGTGGCATCATCAGCGTATTGTACTACTGAGACATTAAGTGTGGAGGATGAGAGCTGGTTGGTAAATAGAGAGAAGAGTAGTGGGCCAAATATGGAGCCCTGAGGGACACCTATGGTAACAGGCAGAGGAGAGGATAGTTGGTTGTGCCATTTCACTGCTTGCTGATGACCTGATAGGTAGCTTTTAAATGCTGTCAGAGTATGTGCTGATATTTAGGGTGGCTAGTGTGTTAAGGAGACTGTTATGGTTGACCATGTCGAAGGCTTTAGACAGGTGTAGAAAAATGGCTGAAACTAGTTGTCCTTTGTTTCTGTGGTGGTTAACTGTATTGGAGAAGGGCATTAGTGCTGTTGTGGTGCTGTAGAAGGGCCTAAAGCTGTGTTGGTTTTTAGATAGCAGGTTGTTTGTTAGGAGGTAGTCTATGAGTTGGGTGTGAACAACTCATTCCAAAATCTTTGATAAGGGTGACAGAATAGCTATAGGTCAGTAGTTATTTAGTTCTGTGGAATTTCCTCCCTTGTGTAATGGTATAATGTGACAGATTTTTCATATGTTAGGAACTTTACACTCTGTTGTAGATCAGTTAATTAGGATGGCTACGGGATAAGATATGGCATCTGCAGCTAGCTGTAGGAACTCAAATATATGCGAGAGATGCAACTATATAGCCAAACTGGAGGCTGAGCTCTCTCAATTCAGTACTGGCAAGACCAGTCAGGAGGAGAAGGTAACCACGCACACCACAAACCCAGTCTCACATAGAACTATCACAACTGCAAACCAAACACATAAACACACAAAAACATACTCGGAGGCGCTGATTAAAAATCTACCAAAACAACAGAGGCCTCCAAAGCAGACACCCAAGCAACCACCACCTCAAGACATAGCAAATGCAACACATAGTTCACAAAGTCAGTGTGCTAAACAGTCACAGCCCTTAAGGCCAAACAACATGCCAGACACACTTGTAATAGGTGACTCCATAGTCAGGCACACTGACGTCCCGCTCACCAGACTGAACAAGGAGAGGGTCACCGTAAGCTGCCTGTCGGGAGCTAGAGTCCGCCACATAACACAAGCACTCAGGTCACTCCACAGCAAGTACAAATATGACTCAGTCATTGTACATGCAGGTGTAAACGACCTGAGACGTACCTCCCTGGACTACATGAAAAGAGACATAGAGGAGCTCTCTGATTATGTAGCCCAGGCCGTTATGACCCTGACCCTGAGCAGCATCTTACCCTCACCAAGAATGATGCCACAGTACAAAGACAAAATGATCAGTTTTAACAATTGGCTTAATTACTGGTGTCATTCTAAGGGGATCCAGTGTCTGTCTGCTTGGATGACATGCTTGACAAGCCACGCTGCTTCAAGGGATAGTTTGCACCTGTCACCCTGGGCTTCCGGATATTGGCCAAGGCTCTTGCCACCCCATAGTGCCTTTTTAGGCAAGGCTCAAATGACAAACCTACCTCCCTAGAAAACACAAGTGGAAAAAAACTAAGGGTAATGCTGCTCAATGCCAGAAGTCTAAACTTCAAGATGCACGCCCTCGAAGCCCTTCTCAGTATGGAGAACATCGATGTCTGTGCAGTGACTGAAACCTGGTTCAAGGCTCCTGAGAGCACCCCAGCACTATCAGGTTTTACCTCATATCATGCTTTCCGGCCCCAAAACTTGGACAGAACCACAAAAGGAGGGGGAGTATCCATTTTCATCAAAGATACCCACACCTCCAGGTTAGTGGCAACGCAAAGCATCGGAGACTATCCAGGTGCAACTAACCATAGGCAAAACCGCCTTACAGTTTGTAGCATGCTACAGACCACCCTCTCAAACTCAGGAACCCCACACAGCCTACCTGAAGACACTGGAGAGTATGAATGTCTCTCCAAATACCATCATTTTGGGAGACTTCAACTACCCAAACATAGACTGGGAACATTAATCAAGCCCCAACACTCTAGCCCAAAGGTTCTTAGAATTCATAAACTCAAATGCAATGGAACAACTAGTCACCATTCCCACAAGAGGAGACAATATACTAGACCTGATCATCACAAACATGGGGACAAAATGCTCCACACCGGAAGTACATCCCTCTTTGGTAAGATCAGACCATAAATTAATCTCACTGGAAATCCACATCCCCCCCCCACCCCCCGCACAAAAGACCACAGTGAAGAACTTCTCAAAAGCAAACTTCACACTTCTTAAGACTGAAGTGGTATCTTTCAAGGCCCCTGGGCCAGTGGAAACCACAACCAACACTGCTGAATCCCTTGCAAATGCCTTCTATGGGCACCTTCAAGAATGCATGGATCATGCAATCCCAAATAAAACCAAGACCCATTGCCCCAAAGGCAGGTGACCGGTCTGGTGGACCCCAGCCATAAACAAACTTTACAACAGAAGGAGGAAGCTACTACATGACAGAGCAAAATCCCTAAAAGGAAAGGCATCTCTGATCAGTACTAGCAAAAACTACGATCACTCATAAAATCATCCAAGGCCAACTTTGAGAGAAAAATCGCAAATGACACAAAAGACAATCACAAGGCCTTCTTTAGCTATGTTAGAAACCTGGGTGGAAACTCCCAGATATGCTCAGAGTTAGTCCAAAATGACACAAAATACACTGAACCCACTGACATTGCCAACATTCTGGCAGACAGGTTCAGTGCAAATTTCTCCCAAAAGGAGAAATAACTATCCCAGCAGAGTGTAGCCTCCTAACATCTCAGATGCCCAGGTGAGAGCCGCCCTCTCTAAAGCTAAAAACACAGCATCAATGGGACCGGATGGTGTCCCGGGCTGTGTGCTACATGAACTCCAAGAGGAACTAAACCCACACATAAGGCTGCTGTTTAATCTTAGCCTTACCACAGGATACGTACCCAAAGAGTGGCGTACGGCAACAGTGGTCCCACTTCACAAAGGCGGTGCTTCTACGGACCCTGGAAATTACCGCCCCATAAGCCTGACGAGCCTGGTCTGCAAAGCTATGGAGAGGATCATTATGGAACTCATAAACAAAGAC
Organism: Protopterus annectens; assembly: GCF_019279795.1. Lineage (NCBI taxonomy): Eukaryota > Metazoa > Chordata > Ceratodontiformes > Protopteridae > Protopterus > Protopterus annectens. The sequence goes on along the minus strand of NC_056745.1, from coordinate 1,457,524,869 downwards.
ATTGGATCCTACCCAATTTGGCTTTGTCAAGGGCAGATCCTGCCTTCTGAACTTGGTCGACTTTTTTGAAACAGTCACTAAGGCCATTGATGAGGGTAAGGCAGTTCACATAGCCTACCTTGACCTTGCAAAAGCCTTTGATACAATACCCCACTCAGGCATCATAGACAAACTCACCAGCTTAAATGTAAACCCATATGTCACAAGATGGGTTGCAAACTGGCTCAAGGACAGAACCCACAGGGTCAGAGTTGCTGGAGCTATGTCAGACTCTAAACCAGTCACAAGCGGTGTCCCACAGGGCTCAGTCCTGGGACCCCTCTTGTTCGGCATTTATTTTTCCGAGGTACAGGCAAACATAGGAGGATTGTGGCTGACAAAGTTCGCAGATGACTGCAAACTGGGCGCCATAATTGATACTCCAGCGGACACAAACATCCTTCAGAGAGGCCTCATAGAAACGGATAATTGGTGCCAGAGCCATGGCCTTAAGCTAAACGCCAAAAATGTATAGTCATACCCTTTGGGAAAAACAAGGTACCGACAAATTACCACATAGGCGGTAATCCATTAAGAACGGAAGAGGTAATCAGGGACCTAGGGACCCAGGTTGACAGTAACCTCTCATTTGACACTCACATTGCCAAAGTGGTTAGGAAGACCTTCTATATTGCCCACCTTATCATGAAGGGTTTCACATCTAGATAAAGAGAGGTCATTGTGCCCCTGTACTCTTCTCTTATCAGGCCAATGATTGAGTACAATGCCCCATTTGGGATGTATCTCACCCGACATCTGCAGCAGTTGGAAAGACCCCAAAAGTTCCTCACCAAGAGGATAAAGGGTCTTAAACATATGTCATATGCTGCCCGACTGAAAAAACTCCAGCTCTATTCAGTCGCATACCGCCTACTCAGAGGTGATCTGTGCCTGACGTACAAGGCCATGTCCAATCCTGAATTAATGGACATGCTCCACCTCAGAAAATCCAAATCCATCAGAGCCACGAGAACAAGTGACTTAAACCTCAACACAGAAATAAATAGAACGTGCTGGAGGGACAGATTCATAACCCAGAGGCTCCCTACACTCTGGAACAGAATCCCAGTCCATGTTAGGCAGAGCCCCTCACTGACTCTATTCAAGAGAAATCTCGACGAGTGGATGGGAGATCGTAGGTTTACCCCGGGGGTCATCTCTTTGTCACTACTAGACAGAGGCATAGTAAACTAAACCCTAAAAGGGTGTAGTATTCCTACACTCTGGCTAGGCTTATAAATGCCCTAGGGCAGATAGCCTAGTATGAACCTATGAACCTATTAGCTGTAGCCAGGGTGGTTGGTTTAAGCTTTTGGAGTTTTAAAATGGATTTGGTTGAGGATGGATGTAGGTTAAAGTTGGTGCTATTATCATATGAGTAAGTTTTATTTTGTTTTGGTGGCAGGTCAGGGCTGTTATTCATATGTTTGGTATTTGCAAGGGCTTGTACTGATTTGGTGAAAAATTTATTGAATTGTGTGGGGATGTTCTCAGAGTTATTTACTGTTTTAGGTGTAGAGGTTGTAGTCTTCCCTGGTTTTAGTACAGAATTTATAGTGGCTCAAAATTTTTGTGGGTTGTAGAGATATTTTTCTTGGAGGTTTTGGTTGTAGTTGATTTTGTCAAATTTAATGCATTTTTTGGCTTTATTACGAAGCTTTGAGTAGGTTTGTTTTGTTGACTGTGATTTGTTTTTGTGGTAGTTTGTCCATGCTTTGACCCTGTCTTTGAGGATAGTTTTAGTTTCCTTGTTTACCCAGGAGGGGCATAGTTGGTCTTTGTTCTTATGGTTCTAGTGGGTGTGTGATGGTCTAATATTTGTAGGAAGGTTGAGATGAAGTAGTTGACTGCCTCATCTAGTGACAGCGATGTTAGTGGTTTCCAATTACATCTTTTTAATGAATTTCCAAACTCTTCTGGTTTGAAGTTTGTTTTGTTCCTGACTATTCTTAAGGTTGTCTGGTTAATATGGTGAGTTCTTTTTCTAAGGAGGAAGGTAGCTTGATGGTCACTGAGGCTGTTTGGCAGACAGCCTGCTAGAGATACAAGTGATGGGTCGAATATAAGAATCCAATCCAGGATGGACTGTTGTTTTGATGTTTTGTCTATTCTGGTGGGGGCTATGATAAGTTGCGTAAATCCATGGAGGTTAATATGAGTAGTTGGATTGTGGCAAGAGCAGTTATTCCAGTCTATATTAAAATCTCCTAGTAAGATATTTTTGTGAGGGAAGGCAGTAGAGATGCATTCTAGTAGGATTTCAATACTGGTAACATTGTTACCAGTTGGGCAGTAACGACCTATAATATTAAACTGTTTATTTGGGTTCTACTTTAACAGAGCTGTGATACTTTCTGTATTACCTATGTGTAGTATATTAGCATCAATTTGTTCTAACTTGAGCTGGGCTTGGAATAATAGTGCTACACCTCCACCTCTTTTACCATCTCTGTCCCTGAGTAAGATGTTATAGCCTGGTGGCATTATTTCATTGCTACTGATTTCTGGTTTTAGCCAGGTTTCGGTCATTAGTACAATATCAGGTTTATGTAGCTGAAGTAGTGCATGGAGTTCATGAGTTTTATTTAAGATACTTCTTACATTTATGTTAAGGAAGAGGAAAGAGTACTTATGTCTAAGGCTAATATCAGTAGGAAGTTCAGGGTGTGTGTTTGCTAGCAATTTGGGACCAGGGTTGGGATGTATGTCCCCACAGCATGATAGGTTAGTCATTAAATGCAAGTAGAGTTTGGTAAACTTGTTGATGATGATAATGTGTTTCAGTGAGTTGTTGGTTGTAAATTTGGCTGATTGTATGTTACGGTGGTAATAGTGTGTGAGGGAGTGGAAAGGCATGGAGCTATGTGCATAGTTGTAGTTACAAAGTGATAGTTAATGGATTTAGTTTGCCAGAGGAGGGAGATGTGTCGTAGTTGAGTGCGGTAAGAGGTGAGGGCTTAGAGTTGGAGAAGCATTATAATTGTGATTGTATATATTATAGGGTTTATTGTGTGTGTCTACAGTATGAGACATTGTAATAGTTTGAGGTGACCTAGATTGGCTATGTGGAGTGATTAAGTAAGCAAATGTGGTGATGAGTAGTTACAGTGAGGCTGAATGTGGCTGCTATGGTGAAGGTGGGGGTATTGTGGTTTGTGATTGATTAATTGGGTAATTGGTAGGAAGTGATTATTAAGTGGGGGATGTGGTTTGTAAGTATAAATGTAATGAAAGAGGGGATGTGTGGAAATGGGGGTTGGGTAGGAGAGGGGAGTTAACCCAGAGTGAAGCGGAGGGTGAACGGAGTGGATAGCACCCGCTCTTGGAATGGACTAGCCCTAGAGAGGCTAACAAAAAAAAAACTATCTCGAGAGATACTGAATGCAAGTAGGTGAGAGAGATGGCTGTTATATTATGAGAATGAAGGGATGTAAACAGTAAAGTAGTGGTACTGAGGAAGGTGGATGTAACAGAGAGAGTATGTCAATGAGGAGGGGCAAACTTTACAGGGAATTAACATAGAGAGACTATCAAGGGGGAGGGAGTGGGGTAGAGGCAAACAAGAGTGTCAAGAGACTGAGTTGTCCTAGCACCGAACTCCCTAATTAGGGCAGATAAATAGTTATTTACACAAAGCAGTTGAGACATAACTAGTTTCACTTAAAAGCTGCTCTGAATCACATAAATGTATATTACTCTATGTCACCTAGTACTTTGTTATTGATACAGCTGCCTAACATACATACCTTAAACACATGCCATAATTGGAGTGTCAGGGGTACTCTCACTCTGGCTCTGCCTCTACAACAAGGCTGACACAGATACACCTACAGCTTGTTGTCCTCCAAAGTGTTCACACTCACTGCCTGTGTCTATTACCTGCAACAGCTGCTGCAGCCTGTGGTACACACAGTTCTATGTAAAGGTTTCTGCTACAGACCTACCTGATGTGATGATGTAGTCTCCTCACCCCAGGAATGTCCATCTCAGCAGCTAAGAAGGAGGCCCTGCTCTACACAAAGGCCTTATATAGTACACAGTGGTTGCATGTCATTGGCTAATGATACTTTAACTCAGCTGTTTTGGCTGCAATTAGCATATCACAGTCACAAATTGGTTTAAAGGCAATTACCTGCTAATGAGCTGCATGGTTAAATGCAAGCAGCTGGCTGTGGGTAAACATTCTGTATGACTCCCCTCACATAGATCACACCTTTGTTACACGGGAGGAGTAGAACATTTCAACAGAGGAGTACTGCACTCCACCAGGTATGTAACTGTTTTTTGTGTATAACAGGATGCAGAGGGGAGGATAGAGGTATGGGGAATAGGGAGTACAGCAGTCAGCCTGCCTTAGACCTGTGGTAATGACATGTCATTGATACCCTGCTGTCTTGCACATACAGGGGACGTACAATATATCAGGGTTGCATTGTCTTTTGTCATTGTGGCACACTGTTTTTTTGGACATCCAAATATAGTTGTAATAGTGCACTGCTATTTGTCTGGCACTGGTATTATGACATATTAGTGGGTGGCTGGTCTTAGGGGATACACCACAGAGAACTGGAGTGTTGTGTGTATAAACATACAGCAGAATCTCTCATGGCACACAGGGAACAACCTCAGTAATGATACTATCTCTGTTGTATAAACACACATAGTATGTTGTCACACTGTGAGGTATGATATTTGTGAGCAAGCAGTGGATAGTGCTGGACAATTTGTTCTTGCTGTATCTGTACATCCATGCAAGTGATCCTGTAATGTGTTTCCCTTTTGGTGTGTTTTAGGACTAATGTATCACAGAAGGCATGGCTCGTTCTCAGATGCAGTGAATGAACTTATACTTTAAGGACTATGGCATCATCATCATATCCTCCTATCCAGGGGAGGCATAATAAACAGCGGACTGCATTGTGGGCAGACCTTGTCTGGGATGTGAATGAGACTGGCCACCAGAATAGGACATATGAGCAGGTTTGCCACCATGTTATGGTCATGGTGAATGTTGCATGATGAAGGGCAGCTGATGTTGCCAGGGATCGTGCCATCACCAGTGGAGGGCCTGCATCAGAACAACCATTCATGGCCACTGAGGAATTCCTGGCAAACCTAGGGACACACAGCAGCTTCCAGGCATTCATTGCACTATACATGATGGAGGTGGGTGCCACAGTGTCCACAGCAGAGTAGCATGCAGTTAAGCTTACTGTAATCACCTTTGTAATACTCTAGCAGTCATTCTGTCAAGCTGTACATACCTTTTATATGGGTGTCAGGTCTATGTGCTGTGGGAAGGGGGTTTAGCTCAGTAGTACACTCATACTCAGAATATCAGCAATACATCAAATATCACAGTAGCTACTGTACATGTGAGATATACGCATGCATTACCTTGTTGTGCTGCAGCATGCGGTGGTACTGAAATTACCCCATCCTCACCTTTTTACAGGTCCGTCAGGAGTTGTCCAAGGCCATGGTCCTGCTTCTGGTAAACTTGATACTGTTTTTTTTATGGAACATGTATATGATATTAAGGATGAGAGCTAGGATAATACCCTGTGTACACTTAATGTTGTGTGTAACCAGAGTAGAATGTTTTTATGTTCCAGTCTGGAACATTTACCTAAGTTACCAAAAGTGGGTAATCAAAGGAGTGCAGTTGAATGAGGCGAAACACTTTTCCAGTTATGATTCAGAGCAAATAGATCTCCTGGTATACATTATGCAATTAATTTGATATGTCTTGTACATACTGAAAGGTCGATGCTACATACCTTAGGGATTGAAATTTGTATTTGTATATATTTGTTAAGGTAGGTGTACTGGGTTTTATGTGCTGTGTTATCAAGTATAGTGTCATATTGCAAGCTAAAAAGTACATTTTACTGGCCAAGTGTCACATAATTTACCAGGCATGCTTGTTATAAAGGCCTTGAGTCAAATATGTATGTTGTTGTGAGGAAATGTGTTGTGCATGAAAGTGGAGATGAGAGGATATAAGAGTGGTAATGCACTTGTGGATTCTCATTATTACGACTCTCAGTGGATTTTCCATACATAATAATGCAGGTGGTAATGTACTGCTTTTGTTTTGGTTTCCATAGGTGACTGGGGCAGTTGGGGTCTTTCCCCCACACCACCTGATGTCAGTGTTTCTTCAGACTCTGATGATGATGTTGCCCGCAATGAGGTACAGATGGGGTTGTCAGGGGCTGAATCTGTCCCAAAGGTTGACATCCCTCTTCTGCCCCCATTGTCACTGCACACAGTCGGTATGGCCACACATACCCAGTCCCCACAGGTCTCATATATGGGTGGAGACATTGAACAGGCCAGTGTGGTAACTATGACATCAGTGAGTGTAGACACTAGCCATAGCCAGAGAGCTGGCAAGGTCCCACACAGTCTGATTGACAGGGATGCTCATAGGAGGACTGCTGTCTGTCCACCACATGTTGCAGGTGTCACATCATGGACCACTTAGCACATGTTTTGGGCCATCATGGAGGCACAGGCACATTCTGAACAGAACACCAGATTGTATGCTTAGGGTTATGTATGCAGCACAGTCTGACACCCGTGACTGCCTCCACTGCATTGGAGACACCCTGGAGAAGTTCACTGATGCAGTGGACAGATGGGCTGAGACAGTGTCTGTCTTGGGCCGCACATTATCTGTGCTGGAACGTGTTGTTGTAGTTGGGGATTGGACCCAAGGACGTAGGTCAGCAACACCATCTGTTGAGAGTCCACATGAACATGCACAGTTACGCTCCTGTAGTGGCAGTGCATCCAGTGTGTCTGTAGGTGACCTGCATGTGACAGTAGTGTGTGAGTGTGTGCTGTCCACACCACGATGTGGCAGGCCATGGGCACATGGTCCTGGGTGGTCCCGAGGGGGACATCATCCCAGCACACAACAGTCACCATCAGGTACTAGCACCGCATCTGACCTTGGGCTTGCTGGTGCCATTGCAACTCCTGGTGGAGCCAGTTCCTGTGTTCAGGCCCGGAGATAGTGAACTCTACCATGTACGGTCCACAGCTTTCTGGCATACACATGTGTAGGGCTAGTACTGAGCTTGACTGTGTACACGCACACACACACGCAGGTCACCTACAGACACACATGGCACCTCTCCATGCCCCATCTAACCTGCTCCGATTCCTGACTCTCACACATGCTGTCAACCATTTGGGCCAGCCTAGGCCTCCAGCACCCCTACACATCACCCTGTGTGAGTGATGATACCTGTGCCACATCCCTGTCATCCTTTCCATTGATGCAGGTTAATGAAGCTAGGTGTCTGATGAACAGGGTGAATATATTACTTGACATGGACTTGTGTAATGCAGTATTGTTTTGCATGCCACTTGTAGTGGTCACTAACATATACTGTATGCTGGCATGTGCCATCCATACGCAACATACTTTTGTGGAGCTTATGTTGTATGATGATGTACTGGCGGTATTGTTGCACAATGACATATATGTCACTGACCTGTGTATGTTTCTATTGCAATGGTCTGAGGGGATAACCTATGGACACACAGTAGCAGTGAAACAGCAAGCATGGCATGGTAGTACAGCAGAAATATGACTTTGGCAAGGTACAGCAGCATATGTGCATGGCTCCATAGGTTCACTTCTGTATGACCGTTTACCAAAGAAAGTGGCAGTGGTCAGTGTACTTACACATTCATAATTTGTGATAAGGTCTACTACAGGGCAAGGTGTGACTTGCTGGTGTGCATATTCTGCCTGTCTGTAGGGAACATAGTAGATGGCTGACTCTTTGTAAGGCCATTCAGCTACTATGTGATGTTAGTACTACATGCTTGTGTTAAACATTTGTCTAGCAGATATAAACCCTTGAATCAGACCCTGCCTAATGGTACACAGAGCACCTCAATCCTCCTCAGCATATGCTATCTGTTTGATTGGCTGGGCAGCCATAATCTCAACACACAGTGTCTGCCCGAGTCCCTGTTGGACTGGGGTACTGAGTCTCTCTTGGACTGGGGCAATATGTGCTGGTCCTGTACTGAGTGGTATACAGATGCCTCTGATTGGGAGGGCTGTATGGCCATTATGCTGGTAAAGTTCACTTGTGCTATGGCCCCATAGCATGATGTATACTGCTGTAACAACCTCACGCGCAAACATGGCCACATTCAGGCCAGTGCCACTTCCATTCACTGCATACAGACACTCCAAGACACACACAAACTGCAAGTTGGCCATATGTAGATTACAACACTTACCTATGTACTGGTACACACTACAGATCACAGTACCCAGTGCACACAGCACAACTCATGTCTGCTAGTACTATCAGTTTAAAACACATAATGTTTGTTGATATAAGCAGGGCTTGTGGTCAGTCATTATAGGAGGAAGCACATCACCCGCTACAAATAAAATGATGCAAAACCCTACTTATGTCTACTTTACACAAGTTATGTGTTTGCCATATGGCTATACACACTGACCATGTTGGGCAGAGTGGGATTAGAACCTGTACCTATATAGTATTACATACTATAAATCACAGTATTTATCACACATGTCACAGCTTAAGTCCTGCTACTACACCATCAGCTGGTAGTCTTAAGGTGGCTGACATCAGCTGGCCTTGTAGAATAGGACAGTGTGAAAGGCAGCAGCATGTTATGGGTCAAAAAGTCCATAACTATTGCAGGTGGATAGCCCATGAGGGCATGTCTGTTGTTTTGCCGGGGTACACACACACACACACACACACACACACACACACACACACACACACACACACACACACACACACACACACCTAAACCAAGTAGCCTGGAATGAGATTAGAACCTCTGCCTATCTAGTTTTACACACTATAGATCACAGTGTTTATTGCATGTGCCATGGCTTAAGTCTTGCTACTACACTGTCAGCTGGTAGTATTAAGGTGGCTGAGAGCAGGCCTTGTAGAACTGGGTAGTGTGGAACCCAGCAGCAAGTTACAAGCCCAAGATGTGTATAACCATTGCAGGTGGATACCTCACGAGGACATGTCCATTGTTTTGCAGGTGTATGTGTGTATGTATGTATGTGTGTGTATATATATATATATATATATATATATATATATATATATATATACACACACACACACACACACACACACACACACCAAGTGGGCTGCAGTGAGATTAGAAGCCCTACCTATCTAGGCTTATACACTATAGATCACAGTACTTATCACATGCGCCATATGTTAATTCTGTTGTATATGTGATTGTAGGCACATTACTTGTGCATTACACAAACTAGGCTTCTGCTGAACAGCATCTGTGGCCTGCAGCGTGATATTGGTTCATACTGTTATCTGCATCTAGCATCCTAGCAGTGAGATAACTGATGTTATCCTAGATGTCTGTGTGTGTGTGTGTGTGTGTGTGTGTGTGTGTGTGTGTGTGTGTGTGTGTGTGTGTGTGTGTGTGTGCAGTTAGCAATATGGCCATATGTGGCTGCTTGCAGTTAGATAGGTGACACTGTGGGCATGTGCCCTGTCCATATGTGCATTGGCACCATTATACAACCTGCTCACCTATGTCTGTCTACGTGGTGACATCAAGCAGGATAGGGTTCTGTAGGTAAATGGATTATGTACTGTTGTGCCCTTAATTTGGATCCTTTGAGCAACTTTATGGCTGTGTAATAGTAGAGTTTACTCAAAATTATTAGGGTATGTCAGACAATGCAGACATCCGCACACATATTTCTGTATATAGCATGGATGTATATATAAATGTAGCTGTGTGTGTGTGTGTGTGTGTGTGTGTGTGTGTGTGTGTGTGTGTGTGTGTGTGTGTGTGTATGTATGTATGTATGATATGTACATGTGTTCTGTACATATATGGGGGGGTGTCTATGTATAATTTTAATATATATATTATATATATATATATATATATATATATATATATATATATATATATATATATATTTGGCACTACACAGCAATAGATATACTGTGCATATGAGAGAGAGATACTGACATACAGATATGCATACATATATATCTGTATGTGCAGACATTTATACATAATAGGTCATTTCAATAAAGGGCCAACAGAATTGCTCTCATTTTTACTAATTGTATGGGCATGCCCAGTGGGACTGTCAGAACTTATAATGTGAGTCTAGGCCACACCTAACTTTATTTCAGTCCAGGATTTTGAATGTTGCAAACATTAACATCCGCCTCTGTTTCTGCAGTACTGCATTTCACTCAAATTGTCCACAGCATTCCCCAACTGTCTGCTGTACTTAATATGTGACTGAGATTGGTAATGTTATACCACCAGCAGACTGACAGTCTGCATATCTCTCAGCTGTCCTGATTTGCACAGAATGTAGGGTTTTGCCTCATATGTCTGGTCTGTTCCTGATATATTTGTGGTCTTCTGGTGCTTTTTTGAATGTTGACATCAATATATTCTGCTAAATAAAGACAAACAATTGTGTATCAGACTTTATATCCATGGAAATATATGTACTACTGCAACACCTTTACTTCCAGCAAGGTTTATGTGACCAATATTATTTAAACTCTGTCCCTATGTTTAGGCCCTTGTCCACCCAATCGTTCTGACTTTGTCCAGATTTCTTACAATGAGAGGTCGGGAGGCATGACATTCTGTGAAAACCCCAACATACTACTACCTCACATGCAAAAGATGTGAGTAATTCCAGATTAGAGCCATCAATTTCATCGCCCATGCTAGCTTCCATAGTCAACTGAGTGACACAGTTCACTAGACAAAGAGGGGTCATCCATCACACAGTCAACAGCATACATATGTACATTGTTATCCTGCGAGAAGAGAAACATAAAATGTGTGAACGCTATCTATGTTACAGCCCTGAGATTGCCTGTTCCACTACTATACCATACTTGATTCTTTGTTAAAGTGTTTCTATGGGTACACTATTGTATTGGGGCTGGGGGAACGGCAGCACATATTCATCTTGGCTAGACAGTAGTCCAAATATCATGTGTGCCCACTGTTTAACATCTTCCTTGCCTAATGCCATGAATTTTCCAACCATGAGGCCTAGTGACTATTAAGAAACACATACTATTGGACTGGGTATCTGTAGTCCCATGTGGATGTTAACTCTGACCAAATAGCCCACTATATTTTCTTACATAGCAGCAGATCCGTACATATGATACCTTATTATAGTAATCCTTACAATTAGTGTGTAGGTTAGAGACTTACCTTGTGAATGACAGAACTGTAGTTCAGGGCTGGCTCTGTGTGATGCAAGTGGTACACAGCCAATACATGGATAGGTGCAGGTTGTGTGGGTTGCCTGGCATCAGCTACTTTATTATATGTATATTAGAGGAGTCAGGTGTCAGTCCCTGGGGCCCTAAGTTGTCAGTGTATGTGCCATGAGTTGTCTCTTAGCCAATGCCAGGGTGTACTGGGCATGCCTCTGTCAGGCTACAGGGACATCATCAGGGGGCTTCTCCTCCAAGTCCTCCTGTGAGTATGGCTGTGGTGAACTAGGTACTGGTGGGGGCTGTGCATCCTTTCCCTATGCTGATCCTGCTGCAGCTGCTTCCGCAGGATCATATTGTGTAGCATGGCACATACTCTGAACATCTGTGCACATGTGGCTGGAGAGTACTGCAGGCCTTCATCAGATATATTGAGGCACCAGAACTGTGACTTCAGCAACCTAAACACATGCTATATGATGCTCCTAGTTTGTGCATGTGCCTCATTATGGTGTTCATCCGTGAGTGTGTGTGCATTTATGATGGGTGTAATCATCCACTGTTCCAGTGCATAGCCAGCCTCCCCCATTAAATGGTCATCTGGGATATCCCCATAGCAAACATCTTCTACAGCTGTGATGACTGCCAGATATGGGAGTCGTGATGGCTGCCAGAGCTGCCAGCACACACATACATGATAATGCCCTGGACATTGCATATGACCTGGCAGTTGATGGAGTAGTAGCCCTTGTGGTTGACATAGATTCTACCCTCCTCACTGGATGGTGCCTTGATGTGTACATGAGTGCAATCTATGGCACCCAGTACCTCAGGGTAGTGTGCTACATGGTAGAAGAGTTGCATATTGGTGTCCCTCACTTCAGGGGTGAGGGGGAAAAGAAATGTGCTAACTGGCATATGGTAGCATGGCATCCAGGAACTGGTGGAGTACCCTGCATGCTTATGCCTGTGAGACCACCATCATGTCCCCACTTGGTCTTTGGAAGGTACCTGTGGCTATTATCATAGGGCTACACATACCTTTGTTTCCACTGGGATGGGTTCCCCTCTGCTGGCTCTGGGTCTGAGTTGAGGGTGGCAAAGCTCAATGAGTTCTTGTAATATGTCCCTGTCCACCCTGTAGTGCTGTACAATCTCCAGCTGATGCAGCTCCTGGAAGGTTACCCTGGGTCTGAACACTCTCCTCCTCCTTTGCCTAGACCTATTGTCAGCAGCAGCAGCAGTGACTTCAGCATCTAAAACATACAAATGTAGCAGACCTGCAGCAGCCCCTAGTATTATTTCAGTTAAAATTCCCAAGTCTGTACTCCAGTGGTGCAGAGTATGGGGGGAAAATCAGATTGTAGGGTGTATGCATACTTTATACTTCTCTACTGTAGGTGCTGCCTATGTGATTGCCTACCTGTGATGCATTGCACCTGCCTAATTTATCATTAACATCATTTAATGGCCCTAGTTTAAATTAAGCAAGGATCAGCACTAATTAATACATCATTGGCCTTTTAGATTCTCTGAGCACTGCAGCCCACTGCACAAATGCACACCCCATAGGTAAACACTGCTTAGTAGTCACTGCACACCCCCCACAAACTGCCACACTCAGCACAGTGGCACACCATGCAAACACTTGGAAACATGCACCCCATAGTTAAACAAAGCTTAGAAGTCAGTGCACACCCCCCACACTTCCATGCTCAGCATGGCAATGTGCTGAAAAATAGGCACAGCTAAGCTCCAGTCAGCTTACAAGTTATTGGACACAACCTCTTTTGATGTCAGCTACCTCCTTTGTGGATGCCAACATGGTTCTCAGCCTACATGGAGGAGATATGCGGACATGGTTGCCCCATTATGCTGTTCAGTATCTCCACCTCATTTGCATAAGGATCATTGCTCACAACCTGGATACTACATGCTTCCAAGCCCCAGCACCAGTGCACCATTATAGATATTACACACAGGGTCCTGTAACACATTTCTGTGTCATGTTATTAATATTTGATTTTTCCAGTTTTTTTTAATAAGGCATGTTTGCGCACTGTGGCGCACCATGCAAACATGATAAGATTATTAAAAAAGTGATTTATTTTAATATATTCACTGCAACTTTTGGAATATGAAGTGGATAGTTTTGCTGATATGTGTGTGTGCTATGCATTTATGTGTATCTTCCTACATTTTTATAGCCCCTTTTGCCTGTCTACAGCCCTATACATATAATTTTTCCATGTACACCACAGACACTGACATGGGGTCTGCAGAGCTGCCTACATGCTTGCTGAATCATTCTACCACTTCTCCTGTTTATGAGGTTTTTTTGCATGCCATGGAAATTTCCATCTTGGCTCGCTCATGCACGCCATTATGCAGCACTTAATGAGTCTAAAAATGTTCACATTCATGTTAGTAGCGTGGCTTGATGCCTACATGGAAAACAATATGTAGGCTTTATTAAATTCCCCCCCCAAAGTGTTTGTTAGACAAACTAAAAGAGAACAAAGTCAGCATATGAGCTCCAGTTAAATCTTTTCTTGAGCTCATTGTAATAATATACCATGCTGTAATGTGGTCTTTGCAAATGATAATACATGCTCTGGTATATTGTGAAGCATGAGCCCCATGGGAAAGTATCTTAAAATTCTTAGTGTGTAATAATTTCTGCTGTGTACACATCATGAACATGTCTTACTGGAGATTTAAATTAGGCATATCTTTAGTCTTTTGTTAAAGCGACATATATTATTGTGATTTGGTGTCTGCAGTGGCTGTAGTGCTACACTTTTCATTTAAACAGTATTAACATTTTCCAAAATATAATAAATAATAACCATTTTACATCTATTTAATTACTTTCAGCCACAAGAACTATTTTACATTCACTTAAAATATTATTTCTATGGTTAAACCTAATATAGTCTTGTAGATACTAAGTCTTTAGGATCCATATTATATTATTTAAAGCTTTCTAACCCATCGGGTGAGAGAGTTTGTGTTTCTGTTTATTTATCACTTATGCTTTCATGATTCTTCTCATTAACTTCATCAGAAGTATAGCTAGGTTGGGGAGAAAGGGGCAACTGCCCCAGGTGCAAAGTGTTAGGGGTCGTGATCAGATCACCCATCTGATCCATCCATCATCTCAATCATTCTTTACTGCAATACTAGCTTTAAAAAGCCAGTATAGCATTTGTGTTCAAATATGACAAATTTAACAGTCCGTATGTGGTCTAAACTGTAGCAAACGGATCACTACACTTTAAAAGTAAAAACAAAAATAAAACATGTTTTCTTTAACTAAAACATGGGTGCTGTAGCACTCCATACAGGCTATAAACTGTAGCAATTTGTAACAAGCAAACAAGCAGTTTGCTATAGTTTAAAGAGAAAGAGTTTCTTTTGTTTTTTGTTTTTTTGTTTTTAACTAAAAACCTGAGTGCCCTAGTGCTCCATTCAGGTTTTAAACTATAGCAACTGTTTGCTGCATTTTAAAGAGAGACAATTTATATATCTTCAGAATAAAACCTGAGCTCCAAAGAGCTCTGTGCAGGTTATAATCTTTTTTTTACTAAAGTGTGAGGGCAGGTTGGGGACAGGGCACAGAAATCTGATCGGGACTGTGACAGGAGAGGGTGTATGTGTGTTGTGTATCTGGCCAGCTGGTTGGTGTACCAGTAGAAGGAATGGATGTTTTTACTTTTGCTCTTCACTAGAGCTGGGGGGTATGCAGATGGGGTGTGTAAGAAGCATGGGATGTTAGTTTGTGCGACCAGTACAGGGTGCTGATGGAGCCGTCTGTGCTTCTGCACTTCATGATGTCATATCAGAGTTACTTTGTGTGTGTTGTTGTGTCATTACCACTGTTTGTGTTTATTGTTGTGTCATTACCACTGTTAGTATTATGTTGTTACCATTATTTGTGTGTATTGTTGTGTCATTACCACTGTTTGTGTGTATTGTATCATTACCACTGTTTGTGTGTATTGTTAGCATTGTTTGTGTATATTGTGTCGTTACCACTGTTTGTGTGTATTATGTCATCACTGTTTATGTATAGTCCTGTGTCATTACCAGTGTTTGTGTGTGTTATTGTGTCATTACCACTTTGTCTGTATTATGTTGTTACAAATGTCTGTGTCTACTGTTGAGTTGTTACCAGTGTTTGTGTGTATTATTGTGTCGTTACCACTGTTTGTGTGTATTGTTCTGTCATTACCACTGTTTGTGTCTATTGCTTTGTCATTACAACTGTTTGTGTGTATTGTTATGTTGTTACCAATGATTGTGTGTATTCTTGTGTCATTACCAGTGTTTGTGTGTATTATTGTGTCGTTACCACTGTTTGTGAATATTGTTATGCTGTTATCACTGTTTGGCTGTACTTGATTTAACCATAAATGAAAAGAGTTAACCTGTTAACTTCCTATTATTCCAGACCCTTTTGTCAGCTCCAATACTTAAAATGATTTTGATATTTTTTTCTGAAACATCATATCCATGTATTGCATACTATTTCTGAATATATTTTATATGAATAGATTTTAAAAATGTGCGTATATTGTCCACCTTGGTAGAATCATGTCTCATGGATTTAGTATCATTATTTATTTAACTTAAACATGTTTAAAGTGCTTAAAAACACATTTATAGAAGTCTAATCTATTGACCTGAAATGTGTGTCTACTTTTGTGGGCAATAGCATTTCTCCATTAGCCCCCCCCCCCCATCTTTCATTATTTCCCAGTTGTCAAATAATTCATATTTAAGGCCAGTAACTTCTCCCTCCAGTAACTCATCATTACTCTTTGTGTGTCTACATTTTCAAGCATTCTGCCATTTCAGTCAAGGTGGGCAATTCAGTTTCCTTCATCCTTGTCCTATCAAATATATGTACTGTTAAACTAAGTTCATCAGAGTTTTATTCCTTTGGGTATATATGACAGCTGAAAGATCTCTTACAATTAAGTATACATTCTTAAAGTATTGAAAAAGTAAATTACTGCACTAAGCTACTACTGACATCTTTTCAACATGTCCTACGTATAATACTTGCATCTTTATCCTATGGTCTGCACTCTTGTGCCAGGACAGGTAGCTTACATCCTTCTAAGTTGGGAGTTGCTGTTATTCTAAAAGTGTATTAGTTCTGGTTTAAGCATTTGGGCTTCAGGCCAGTTATTTTACATTAAGAATGTTTGTGGTCTGCACTCTTATGGGAGGAGAGGGTAGATTATGCCCTTCTGAGCTGGGAATTTCTGGTTAAAGGCTTATTGTGCCTGCTTATTTGGAACTTTTTCTTTCTAAAATTGGTGTACCTTGTTTTTGTAGCATAGGCTAGATTCAGACCTGGTGATTCTAGCTTTGTGTGTATAACTTGAGCACTAATCCAGGCCATCTTTTTTTTGGAAAAGGTTCCCCTGTACTCTATTGGCAGGAGTGTGCAGTTAGAACTTGTCTGATTGAAGACTGCTGGAACAGAGCTCACGTGTGAGCTTTTTTACTGATTAATTGGTTTAATTCAGTTTGCTCATTTGCTACTGTTTATATATATATATATATATATATATATATATATATATATATATATATATATATATATATATATGAATGCACTTTAATCGTCAGCTTTTACTGTATTTGTGTTTCTCCCTACTTTATTTTGCTTTTGCTGCCTATTCTTAAAAGTACTGAATTGTATTTATTCTGCTGCATTTATTACTGCTTGTTAGTAGCCTGATTAAATTGTAACTGTTATTCTAAACCTTTTGGTTTAAGCACTTGGGTTTCAGGCCAGTTGTTTTACATTAAAAATGTTTCTGGTCTGCTCTCTTGTGGTAGGACCAGGTAGCTTACATCCTTCTAAGTTGGGAGTTGCTGATTGATGGCTTAGTATCTGTTATTCTAAAAGTGTCTTAGTTCTGGTTTAAGCACTTGGGATTCAGGCCAGTTATTTTATATTAAGAAGTTTTGTGGTCTGCACTCTTGTGTGAGGAGAGGGTAGATTCTGCCCTTCTGAGCTGGGAATTTCTGGTGAAAGGCTTATTGTGCCTGCTTATTTGAACTGTTTCTTTCTGAAATTGGTATGCTTTATTTGCTGTAGCATAGACTAGATTCAAACCTGCTGAATCTAGCTTTGTTTGTATAACTCAAGCACTAATCCAGGCCATCTTTTTTCTGGAGAAGGTTCCCCAGCACCCTGGTGGCAGCAGTGTGCAGCTAGAACTTGTCTGATTGAAGACTGCTGGAAGCGGATCAGTTTTGAGCTTTTTTATTGGTTAATTTGTTTAAATCAGTTTGCCCATTTGCTACTAATTTGTTTAAATCCATTTGCTACTGTTATATTAAAAACATTGTACTCATTCATCTACTTTTACTGTATTTGTGTTTCTTCCTACTTTATTACTTTATTTTGCTTTTGCTGCCTAGTCTTAAAAGTACTCAATTGCATTTATTCTGCTGCATTTATTACTGCTTGTTAGTAGCCTGATTAAATTGTAACTGTTATTCTAAGCCTTTTGGTTTAAGAACTCGGGCTTCAGCCCTGTTGTTTAACATTAAGAGGGTTTGTAGTCTGCACTCTTCTGGCAGGACAGGTAGCTTACATCCTTCTAATTTAGGAGTTGCTGATTAAAGGCTTAGTGTCTGTTATTCTAAAAGTGTCTTAGTTCTGGTTTAAGTACTTGGGCTTCAGGACAGTTATTTTACATTAAGAAGGTTTGTGGTCTGCACTCGTGTGGGAGGAGATGGTAGATTCTGCTCTTCTGAGCTGGGAATTTCTGGTTAAAGGCTTATTGTGCCTGCTTATGTGAACAGTTTCTTTCTGAAATCGGTGCACCTTGTTTGCTGTAGCATAGACTAGATTCAGACCTGCTGTATCTAGCTTTGTTTGTATAACTTCAGCACTGATCCAGGCCATCTTTCTTTGGAGAAGGTTCCCCTGCACCCTATTGGAAGGAGTGTGCAGCTGGAGATTTTCTGATTGAAGACTGCTGGAACAGGGCTCAGTTTTGAGCTTTTATATTGGTTAATTTGTTTAAATCAGTTTGCTCGTTTGCTACTGTTATATTTAAAAAAAAAAGTTGTAGCTTGTTTTCCCACCTTTCCTGTTACTAGAGTAGTCCAGATACATATTTGCTGTATTCAGGACTGTATTGTAGTTTCTGAGTTCCCCAGACCTTTTTGTGTTAGAGGGAAGCCTCTCAGCTAATCAGTGGGAGTGGTAAGCACTAGGTAGTTTATCTACCACAAGAGGAGTGGTTTCTAGCTCCCTTTCAACTTTCTGCTTTAAAAGCCCATGTTTGCACGGGTTTGAGCGCTGTGCAGTGCCACTAAGCTAGGGTAAACTATTCCTGGTGCCTGAATGTCTAGTCTTCAGTTTTTCCCTTAGATCTTGCTAGTTCTCTTCTCTGCATTTAACAAGCTTATTTACCTAGTACTTCATCTGGTTTCTTGTAGAAATGATTGTAGCACACAAATGCTAACAGCACTAAACGCCCTATAAGAAAACAGCTCCAGTACTTATTAATAATGACCATCCCTCCTGACATGTCTAAAGGTCAGTTCCCTGTGCTTTCTCCTATTAACCTGGTGAACTTGGGCATTCTGAGGCAGTGTAGCAACTGCCTCATGTACACAGACACCCTCTCCTCTTACCTCACAACACTCAGACTTGTGAGAGATGCACTTATATATCCAAATTGGAAGACATGCACTCTCCAGCCAAGACCAGAATAGCTGGTCAAGAGGAAAAGGTCAACACCTGCACCACACCACATGGAACACACAGCCCTCCAGAACACCCTTTACAGCTCTCACATAAAAACACAAGCCACGCACCCATTGTTGAGGAGGCTCACAATAGAAATCTACCCAAACAGCAGAGACCTCCAAATCAGAAATGCACTCGACCACCACAATACAGCAAAAATCACAAGACACATAGCTCACCTACAGAGTGTGCCCCTCAACCTAAGCCCCTAAGGCAAAACAACTTGCCCAATACATTAATCACAGGTGACTTGATAGTGAGGCACACTGGTGTCCCACTCAATAGGTTGAATAAGGAAAAGGTAACAGTTAGATGTTTGCCAGGTGCCAGGATCAGACACATAACACATGCACTCAGGTCACTCCACAACAAGTACAAGTATGACTCTGCCATTATCCATGTGGGTGTGAATGACCTGAGACGTACCTCCCTGGACAACATGAAGAGACATGGAAGAGCTCTCGAATAATGTGGCCCAGGCAGGTATGACCCTAACTCTGAGCAGCATCCTACCATCGCCCAGAGTGATACCGCAGTACAAGCAGAAAATGATTGACTTCAACAATTGGCTAAGTTTCTGGTGTCATTCTAAGGGGATCCAGTATTTGTCTGCTTGGGATGACATGATTGACAAACCTCAATGCTTTGCCAGAGATGGCCTGCATCTGTCACCCCTAGGTTAAGGCTCTTGCCACCCCATTAGTGCCTTTTTAGGTGGTGTTCCAAAGACCAAATTACTACCGTAGCAGCTATAAATAAATGCAATCTGACGGTTATGCTTCTCAATGCTAGAAGGCTAAATCTTAAGATGCACTCACTCTAAGCATTCCTCAAAATGGAAAATATCGACATTTATGCTGTAACAGAGACCTGGTTTAAAGCAGCAGAAGGCATCCCTGCGCTACTAGGCTAGAACTCATTCCACACCTTTCGGCCCCAGAAAATGGACCGAAGCTCCAAAGGTGTGAATAAATTATGAACAAACCACTATGGACATCCAGAAACTCTTGAAATCCTTTATTAAAATGCACCCTCAATAAAAATCCTTTTCCTTGTAGAAAAATATATAAAAACACAAAAAGGTGCACCATTCAGGATGGATAAGCGCTTTCGAGATTTCCCTTCCCCAGATCCTGTTGCAAGTGAAAAAAATGTTCCATTTAAGGAAGGCTTAACCAAGCAAGAAGTTTACACAAGCTGACACCTCCAGTGTGAGCAAGAGGTAAAACATCCTATCAGGACATGATGGTAAAGTTACACCCTTCCTAGAATCCGGTCAGTGGAAAAACTTCAAGTTTAAGTTAAAACATCACTCCATTAGGTGTGCATTTGCTTTCAAATTAAACACTGCTCTGCTAGAGAAGATACCAGTCCCCTTTCTTCAGATGGATTCAAAAATAATGCAACACCTTAGTTAAAAATAAAACATGCTGTGGTAAATTGACACACTGTTTCAATGTGATGAATCTTGTCACATAAAAGGCTATTATTCGCAGTGCATAAACCATAATGAAACAACCTAAAGCAAGCACAGTGCATATATGAGCCAATCCCTCCAGTTCATGCCAAGAAAATTTTTTTATACAAGAAATAGTGAACAAAGGGGGGGGAACAGTGGGGGTGGCTCATGATTTTCCTTGAATCAAAGCTAGCTGAGAAAAATCAGTGACAGGTTTTGAAACGTTTGGTCTTTAGAATAGGTTTTAATGGTACCACATCATTAAGTCCAGGTTCACGATCAGCTCGTAAGTTGATGAGCCATTCAATTTCAGCAACTTCAGTGCGATTCTGCATATCGCCTCCCCTTGTGTTTTCAGGAATCAACTGTACCACCATAAACTTAAAGGCATATGCAGGATGCATTTTAACATATTGTGCTAAAGCATTGGTCTTGTCAGAATGGGCAGTGTCACGTATATGGCAAAGAATTCTTTCTATAAATTGGCAATCTGTCTTTCCTATATAGAAGGCATTGCAATCCTGGCAGTAAGCCACATATATTAAATGCTTGCTGTTGCAGTTGGCTCGCACCTTTAGGAAAAAAGTCTGGCCAGAAACTGGATGGCGAAACAAATTGGAAACATTGATGTACTCACAAGCCTTGCATTTTCCACATTTAATAGTTACTTTTCTCCCTTCAGTGTGTTGAGATCTCCTAGTAGTTCCATCTTTATGACACAAGAGCTGCTTGATGTTCTTTTTATTTTTGAAGGTAGATGTGGGTACGTCTCTCATTATTTTCCTTAGACTCTGATCTCCCGTCAGCACTGGCCAATATTTCCTGATGATGTCACATACTTGTCGAACATCTGTATAATAGGTTAAGATGCACCTTAATGGTGGAAAATGGTTATTGTGCTTAGTAACTTTCTCATCATGAGCAAGTTGGCTGGAAAAATAGGGTCGACCCTTCCTCTTTCTGATGGTCTGTATGTCACAATTCTTATGAATCATATCCCTATTGGAATAACCTCTTCTTTACAAATGTATTTCAAGTTGCTGAAACTCTTTTTCAAACTGACCATCAGCTGTGTATAGCCTAGAGATTCTAGTGGCTTGATTTTCAAATATATTGTGGAAGATATGCCTCGGATGCATACTATCTTTGTGCAGGTAATGATTCCTCCCAAGTTTCTCTTCCTGTGAGTACTGGTCTCTAGTCCTGCATCCTGATGTAAAAGTAACTTTGCATCGAGAAACTCAATGGCTGTCTTAGAGTACTGTGCTTCAAAGAACAGGAAGGTGGTTGTGCTGTTCAGAAATTCTATGAGTCATTTCAGTTGAATGTCATCCCCCTGCCAGATGAAAAGAGTATCATCCACAAACCGACCATAATAAGTCAGGTGGGTGGCCCATGGGTTGGATTCATTGAAGACATGTTCTTTCTCCCATTGAGCAATCACAATGTTAGAGTAACTATTGGCACATGGGGTGCCCATAGCAACACCCCAATGTTGCCAATAGTACTTGTCACCATAAATAAAAACATTATTCTCTAGGATGATTTCTAATAATAAACAGATTTGTTCCATACATATCAATCTAGATTGTACAAACCATTTAACAGCTGCAATGCCATATGAGTTGGGAATAACAGTAAACAAACTTTGTGTATCTAGGGTCACCAAAATAAAATTGGAGAAATCTGTATATAGTTTCATCTTACCATACAGTTTCTCCAGAAAATCTCCAGTGTCTTTAAGTATTGTGACAACTTCTGGTAGAAGTTTTTTTAGTTGGTCCTGTACATATACAGAAAGTGATTCGGTGACCCAACCCTGTCCAGCTGCTGTGGAGCGCGGGGGGGGGGGGGTCACATAAACATTTGTGAATTTTTGGTAGACCACTAATAGTGGGTACCTGAGCATGTGCTGTACTGAAAAAAATCAAATAGCTGTTGAGAGATGTCTGGTGGCAAGCATATCACTCAACATGTTACTGACCTCATGAACTACTTTTTCAAGCTCTTTCCTAGTAATATTTTGATAAGTTCTGTTGTCTCTTAGCATCTTCTCCAGCTTTCTCTTGTAGTCATTCAAGTTCATTACCACCAGTGCCCCTCCTTTATCTGCTGGTCTGACTACAATGTCATCTTTTCTCATTAATTCTAGTAAAGCTTTTCTTTCTCCAGAAGTTGATACCATACTTAGACACTGGAGGTTTTCTGGAGAAACTGTATGGTAAGATGAAATCATATACATATTTCTCCAATTTTATTCTGGTGACCCTAGATATATGAAGTTTGTTTACTGTCATTCCCAACTCATATGGCATTGCAGCTGTTAAACGGTTTGTACAATCTAGATTGACATGTATGGAACAAATCTGTTTATTATTAGAAATCATCCTAGAGAATAATGTTTTTATTTATGGTGACAAGTACTATTGGCAATGTTGGGATGTTGCAATGGGCACCCCATGTGCCAGTAGTTACTCTAATGTTGTGACTGTCCAATGGGAGAAAGAACATGTCTTCAATGAATCCAACCCATGGGCCACCCACCTGATTTATTATGGTCGGTTTGTGGATGATATTATTTTCATCTGGGAAGGGGATGACATTCAACTGAAATTATTCGTAGAATTTCTGAACAGCACGATCACCTTCCTGTTCTTTGAAGCACAGTACTGTAAGACAGACATTGAGTTTCTCGATGTAAAGTTATTTTTACAACCGGATACAGGACGAGAGACCAGTACTCACATGAAGAGAACTTGGAGGAATCATTACCTGCACAAAGATAGTACACATCCAAGACATGTCTTCTGCAATATATTTGAAATCAAGCCACTAGACTATCTAGGCTATGCACAGTTGATGATGAATTTGAAAAAGAGTTTCAGCAACCTAAAATACATTTGCAAAGAAGAGGTTATTACAATAGGAATATGAATCATAAGAATTGTGACATACAGACCATCAGAAAGAGGAAGGGTCGACCCTATTTTTCCATTCAGTTTGCTCATGATAAGAAAGTTACTAAGCACAATAACCATTTTCCACCATTAAGGTGCATCTTAACCTATTCTACAGATGTTCGACAAGTATGTGACATCGTCAGGAAATATTGGCCAGTGCTGATGGGAGATCAGAGTCTAAGGAAAATAGTGAGAGACGTACCCAGATCTACCTTCAAAAATAAAAAGAACATCAAGCAGCTCTTGTGTCATAAAGATGGAACTACTAGGAGATCTCAACACACTGAAGGGAGAAAAGTAACTATTAAATGTGGAAAATGCAAGGCTTGTGAGTACATCAATGTTTCCAATTTGTTTTGCCATCCAGTTTCTGGCCAGACTTTTTCCCTAAAGGTGCGAGCCAACTGCAACAGCAAGCATTTAATATATGTGGCTGACTGCCAGGATTGCAATGCCTTTTATATAGGGAAGACAGATTGCCAATTTAAAGAAAGAATTCTTCACCATATACGTGACATGGCCCATTTTTACAAGACCAATGCTTTAGCACAATATGTTAAAATACATCCTGCACACGCCTTTAAGTTTATAGTGCTACAGTTGATTCCTGAAAACATAAGGGGAGGCGATGTGCAGAATCACACTGAAGTTGCTGAAATTGAATGGATCATCAACTTACGAGCTGATTGTGAACCTGGACTTAATGGTATGGTGCCATTAAAACCTATTCTAAAGACCAAACGTTTCAAACCTGTCACTGATTTTCTCAGCAAGCTTTGAGTCATGGAAAATCATGCCCCCCCACTGCCCCCACCTTTCTTCGGTATTTCTTGTATAGAAAAATTTTATTAGCATGAACTGGAGGGATTATCTCATATATATGCACTGTGATTGCTTTAGGTTGTTTCGTTATGGTTCATGCACTGTGAATAACAGCCTTTTATGTGACAAGATTCGTCTCATTGAAACAGCGTGTCAGTTTACCACATCATGTTTTATTTTTAACTAAGGTGTTGCATTATTTTTTGAATCCATATGAAGAAAGAGGACTGGTTTCTGCTCTAGCAGAGCAGTGTTTAATTTGAAAGCAAATGCACACCTAATGGAGTGATGTTTTAACTTAAACTTGAAGCGTTTCCACTGACCAGATTCTAGAGAGGGTGTAACTTTACCATCATTTCCTGATAGGATGTTTTACCTCTGGCTTACACTGGAGGTGTCAGTTTGTGTGAGCTTCTTGATTGGTTAAGCCTTCCTTAAATGGAACATTTTTTTCAGTTGCAACAGGATCTGAGGAAGGGAAATCCCGAAAGCGCTTATCCAGCCTGAAAGGTGCACCTTTTTGTGTTTTTATATATTTTTCTACAAGGAAAAGAATTTTTATCGAGGGCTCTTTTTAATAAAGGATTTCAAGAGTTTTTGGATGTCCATGGTGGTTTGTTCATAATTTATTCACAGCATTGTCTTTTCTTTCACTAGTACAACTAACAGTGGGTAAGATGGCAATTCAGGTCGTAGCCTGCAATAGGTCCCCAACCATGTCCCAAGACTCTAACTCCACATTCCTAAGCATCCTGGAAACTATTAGGATCCAACCCAACACTGTCATACTGACTGACTTCAACTCTCCATAATCTGGGAAAACTACTCATGCACCAATACACTTGCCCAACATTTTCTGAAATTCATTAATTCCAATGCGCTGGACCGGCTCATTTTTACCCCAAGTAGAGGAAGCAACATCCTTGACCTGGTTATTACTAACATGGGCAACTGCTGCTCAACACCAATAGTCAATTCCTCCCTGGTTAGATCCAACCACAAACTAATTATCATGGAAATCCACATCTCACCCACACCACCATCAAAAGTAACCACCATGAAAAACTTCTCCAAAGCTGACTTTGGGCTCCTAAAAACAAAGGTGGCTAACTTCACGGCACCCATGCAAATGGAAAATAGGTGCATGACCACCAAATCATATACCAGTGCACTGTATCAGCACATACCTAAATGTATGGAACTAGCCATACCCAACAGAGCCAAAACACTCTCCTCCAAAAAAGGAAGCCAATCTGGTGGTCCCCTACCATTAACAAACTCTATAACAGAAGGAAGAAACTGTTGCAGAAAAAAGTGAAGTCCCAAGACTGGAAAAACTCCCTTATTAGCCTCAACAAAAAGTTGAGTTCCGTCATCAAAACCTCTAAAGCAAGCTATGAAGATGGCAGACACTAAAGATAACCACAAAGCCTTCTACAGTTATATCAAGAATCTCCACGGCAATACCTAGATTTGCTCAGAGTTACTGCACAATGGTACCTCCTATACTGAGCCAAGAAATATTTCCAACATACTGACTGACAGATTCAGTTCCAATTTTACCCCCCCCCCCCAAAGGACCAATTGCAATACTAGAATGCCAGGCACCCAGCATTACTGCAGCACAGGTTAAAGGTGCATTGTCCAAGGCCAAGAATACAGCTTCCATGGGACCCAACAATTTCCCTGGCTGTGTTCTACATGAGCTACAAAGTGAACTGGCACCTCAACTGTGTGCCCTGTTCAATCACGGCCTCACCTCAGGCTTTGTCTCTACAGAATGGCGCACTACTACAGTCATCCCTCTCCATAAAGGGGGAATGACTACAGACCCTGGGAATTATTGCCCCATTAGCCTGACGAGTCTGATATGTAAGGCTGTGGAGCGCATCATCATGGATCTGATTAACAAGGATATAGGGAATCTCCAAACTCTGGATCCCACACAGTTTGGTTTTGTGGAGGGTAGATCATGCCTACTCAACCTGGTTGACTTCTTTGAGTTAGTCAGCAGAGCTGTGGATGAGGGCAAGGCAGTTCATACAGCCTATCTTGATCTGGCCAAGGCCTTTGATACCATTCCCCACTCAGGATTTATTGATAGACTCACCAAACTAGGCATCAACTCCTATATCATTAGGTGGGTTGCAAATTGGCTCACAGATAGAACCTACAGTGTGAAAGTAGCAGACTCCAAGTCAGACTGCCGACCAGTTATGAGTGGAGTCCCACAGGGATTGGTCCTGGGTCATTTCATATTTGGCATCTACTTCTCAGAAGACCTGGCCAACACAGAGGGACCCTGGCTGACCAGGTCCTTCGATGATTGCAAGCTGGGAGCCATTATTAACTCCCCAGGTGATGTAGACATCCTACAGAAAGGCCTCACTGAGACCAACAACTGGTGCTGAAATCACGGTCTTAAGCTTAATGCCAAAAAATGCGTCGTCATTCCCTTTGGGAAAAACTCATTTCCCACTAATTGCCACATTGTTGGTAGCCCACTGAACACTGAAGGTGTTATAAGAGATCTGGTTGACAGCAACCTCTCCTTCCGCCACCACATTGCCACTGTGGTCAGAATGTCCTTCTATGTGGCACATCTCATTACTAAGGGTTTTGCATCCAGGAAGAAAGAGGTCATGGTCTCCCTCTACTCTTCCCTCATTAGACCGATCATTGACTACAATGCCCCATTTGGTATGTAGCTCACTAGACACCTGCAACAACTGGAGAGGCCGCAAAAGTACCTCACAAAGAGGATCCTAGGCCTTAAACACTTGTCCTATATGGACAGACTCAAAAAAACTCCAGCATTTCTCTGTCTCATATCATCTATTTTCTGTCTCATATCATCTATTACGAGGCAATCTCTGCTTTACTTACAAAGCCATGTCTGACCCAGTCCTGTAAGAAATGTTACATCTAAAGAAATCCCAATCCCTCCGCACCACATGCTCCAGTGACCTCAACCTCATTACCACAATCAACAGAACATGCTGGAGGGACAGGTTCATAACCCAGAGACTGCCCATGCTCTGGAATAGACTTCCCATACACGTCAATTAGAGCACCTGACTGGCCCTTTTCAAGAGAAATCTTGATGAGTGGATAGAAAATAGAAAGTTCACCTCGGGGATCACTCCATTGGCTCTATTTGATAGAGGCACCGGGAACTAATCACGGCATGATGCCAGGGCACTTTTATGGTTCATAGGTTGGTACTAGGCTATCAGCCCTAGGGCCTACACAAGCCTAGCCATAACAATTCTCTGGCTACTTCTTCCCACAGTATTTACTTCTTGGGCTAGGCTTGTAAAGGCTCCAGGGCCGGTGGCTTAATACACACCTATGAACCTATTAATAATTCCCCATTTATGAGAACATACATTGACTGTAATTGCTTTAGAGTACAAAATCTCTTAGGATTTCGAAAACTGGTAATATGAAAGAAAGGAAAGCAGTTTTTCTTTTTTTTTTCACGTGCTGACTATAATGTGCTGTCTCGCAGTTTAGAGAAGATTAAACAGCACTTATATACTATAAAAAGGAAAGAGTTGAATGGTGCCCTATATAAACGCATGCTACATTGTACTGAGTGGAAATGCTTTTATTTTTTGAGATTGATTAAAAGGCTGTAGACTTGAGAGGAGGCAGTTTTATATCTAAACTGTAGATAAAGGAAACTGAATAGCAGCTACAAATAAAATCAGTCTGTAGTCCTGGCTTGAATGAAAAAGGAAAGGTGCAGTGCAGTAAAATGAAACATTGCGCACTTTGCTGACATAATCAAGTTTCATGATAGGTCAAGAGCGTATGCATTGACTGAGCTGAGGAAGTTAAGGAAAGCATAACTACTGGGTAAAAAAACAGCCCATGGGGAATGGATTTCTCTAATCAGTGTAATTGCAAAAGTGCACTTTTTCTATCTTGTAATAACTACAGCATTCATTATTATTAAGTTAGAATTATGGGGTGTCGCCTATTGTATATCATGGAATGAGAAGCCCTACCATAAAAACTCATACTGGATCAGGAAGTCTTTTCCTGCTTTTGATTGGAGCTTTGTGATGTGTTTGCCTCAGGATGAGTTGTCAATCCTATATCCAATGAAATGATTGTAGTGTCATAATCAGCTTAGGCTAAGCTTTGATGTATGTTGTCATGCAAAAATAACAAACGTAATGTTCAAATCCATTTCTAAGGCTGTGGAATCTGTAGATGCAGGTGTTGACTCTCTACAGATGTTGTCTCGCAAATATTTGAGCATGTGATGAAGGACAGACCAAGTTTCTGCTTTATGAATAATCTGTTACTCCAGAGGTAGTTATGCTATGGAGACAATAGGATAAGTTATTGCAATAATAAGAAATCAGATAGGACTGGGCACTTTTTTGTGTCGTTTCAGATGAAAAGTTTTTTGTTCGTCCAACAACTAAGAGGAAGTTTGCTCCCAGATTTTATACTGATTGTAAAAGTGTGAATCTTGTTTATTTAACTATTTGCAATCTGTGTTCTAGATTTTATGTTGGCAAGATGAACCACACTTTCAAGTAGCGAGTGCTTGAACACATGAGGGACATACGGTAAAGAGATGTCTCTAAATGCTATTGCCAAACACACCATTTTTAATGCTACACCTACTTTTCATTTTCTCGTGCTGCAATTGATTCATGATGATATAAGGGGAGGTGATATCATGAATAAGGTTGTGTTAGCAGAGTTGAATTAGATAGTAATACTTCAAGCAAATAAACATCCTGGTTTAAATGGTGCTATACCTTTAATGCCAACCTTGAAGGCTCACATGTTATTTTATTGAATGATTCCTTTGCTATTTAAATGTTTTGCTTCAGTATTGTTTTATCGTGTTTGTATGGTCTGAAGAAGTGCCTTAGTATGTGAAAGCACTAACTTATGAAATGTCTATTTTTTATCTGTGTTTGGTTGTTTTTTTCTATTATTATTCACAAGTTGAAACGGTTCGTGATTTTGCAGAATGCCAAGCTTGATTCATAGGTAGGTAATAGGCTATCTGCCCGAGGGCATTTATAAACCTAGCCAGAGTGTGTCGGCTTTTGCCGCCCCATTGATTAATTAACTGATCCTCTGTCAAGCAGAGCCAATGAAGTGATCCCAGGGGTGTATTTTCTGTTACCCATCCACTCATCAAGGTTTCTCTTGAAGAGTGTTAGTGAGGGGCTCTGCCTGATGGAATTTGGAATTTTGTTCCAAAGCATGGGGAGTCTCTGTGACAGGAATCTATCCCTCCAGCATGTTCTATTTATTGTTGTGGTGAGGTTTAGCTCACTAGAGCGCGTGGCTCGCAGTGACTTGGATTTCTTTAGGTGGAGCATGTCCATTAGTTCTGAGTTGGACATGGCTTTATAAGTCAGGCAGAGATCACCTCTGAGTAAGCGATATGCCACTGACTACAGCCGGAGGATTTTCAGTCGGTCTGCATAGAACATATGTTTGAGGCCAGTAATCCTCTTGGTGAGGTACTTTTGTGGTCTTTTCAGCTGTTGAAAGTGTCTTGTGAGGTACATCTCAAATGGGGCATTGTACTCTATGATGTGTCTAAAGAGTGACAAATAGAGGGGCACTATAACCTCTTTATTTCTAGATGCGAACCCTTTAGTAATTAGATGGGCCACATGGACGGATTTCCTAACTACGTTGGCAATATGATTGCCAAAGGAGAGATTACTATCTACCTGGGTCCCCAGATCTCTTATTACCTTTTCTGTATTAAGGGGGCTGCCACCTATGTGATAATTCGTGGGTGACTTGTTTTTCCCAGATGGGATGACTATGCATTTTTTTGCATTTAGCTTGAGGCCATGACTTTGACATCAGGTGTCTGTTTCAGTAAGGCCCTTTTGGAGGATGTCCGTGTCAGCCAGAGAGTCAATTATGGCTCCCAGTTTGCAGTCATCGGCAAACTTGGTTAGCCATAGTCCTCCTGTGTTTGCCTGTACTTCTGAGAAGTATATGCCGAACAGTAGGGATCCCAGGACCGAGCCTTGTGGGACACCACTTGTGACTGGTTTAGAGTCTGACCTGGAGCCCGCTATTCTTACCGTGTGAGTTCTGTCTGTAAGCCAGTTGGCAACCCATCTCGTGATGTAGGGGTTTATGTTCGGGCTGGTGAGTTTTTCTGTAATACCCGAGTGGGGAATGGTGTCGAAAGCCTTGGCGAGGTCAAGGTAGGCTGTGTGAACCACCTTTCTCTCA
Organism: Protopterus annectens; assembly: GCF_019279795.1. Taxonomy (NCBI): domain Eukaryota; kingdom Metazoa; phylum Chordata; order Ceratodontiformes; family Protopteridae; genus Protopterus; species Protopterus annectens. The sequence continues at coordinate 1,457,494,293 of NC_056745.1, read as the reverse complement.
TCTATGGCCTTGGTGACTGTCTCAAAGAAGTTAACCAGGTTTAGTAGGCATGATCTGCCCTTAACAAAGCTGAACTGGGTCAGGTCAAGTGTTTGGAGGTTCCCAATGTCTTTGTTAATGAGTTCCATGATGATGCACTCCATAGCCTTGCATACCAGGCTAGTCAGGCTTATGGGGCGATAGTTACCAGGGTCAGATATGGCCCCTCCTTTCTGGAGAGGAATAACCATTGCTGTGCACCATTCTATGGGCACATAGCCTGTGGAGAGGCTGAGGTTGAACAGCATGTTTAGGTGGGGGGTTAATTCGTTCTGTAGTTCATGCAAGATGCAGCCTGGGACACCATCTGGTCCCATTGACACTGTGTTTTTTGCTTTTGAAAGGGCTGTTTTCACCTGTGCATCTGTGATTTTTGGGACACTACACTTTTCCCATATTATTGTGGGCCCTTTTGGAGGTGAGAGGGGGGTGAAGTTTGCACTGAATCGATCTGCCATGATGTTGGCAATATCTGTAGGTACAGTATATTTTGTGCTATTTTGCACTAGTTCAGTGCATATCTGCAAGTTGCCACTTAGATTCTTAACATAGCTAAAGAAGGCATTGTGGTTATCTTTTGAATCCTTGGCTATTTATCTTTCGAAGTTAGCCTTGGATGATTTCATGAGGGACCTTAGTTTCTTACTGATACTGATCAGGGATGTCTTTCCTTCTTGGGATTTGCTTTTTTTCTGAACTAATTTCCTCCTTCTATTGTATAGCCTGTTTATTGCATGGGTCCACCAAACTGGTTTCCTTCTCTTTGAGGAGTGAGTCTTGGTTTTGCTAGGGATGCATCCATGCATCCTTGTAGGTGCACATAGAGTGAATTTGTAAAGGTCTCTGCATCTTGGGCAGCGTTATCCTTTAGCGTGGGGGCTGTGAAACTTACCACCTCTGTCTTAAGTAAGGTGAAGTTTGCTTTAGAAAGGTTTTTTACTGCAGTTTCCTTAGTTGGGGGTGGTGGTGGGGTGTGGACATCCAGAGTGATTAGTTTATGGTCTGATCTAACCAGTGATGGGTTGACCTCCAGTGTGGAACACCTGTCGCCCATGTTCGTGATGACCGGGTCCAATATGTTTTCACCTCTGGCAGGGGAGTTTACCAGCTGATCCAGGGTGTTTGAGTTGATGAATTCCAGGAAGCGCTGGGCCTGGGAATTTGTACTCAAGTAGTTTTCCCAGTGAATGGTAGGGTAATTGAAATTGCCCAATATCAGGGTGTTCGGTAGGACCTTCATGTTTTCCAGTGTCTCCAGAAAGGTGGAGTGGTGGTCCTGGGTCATGGAGGGTGAACTGTAGCAGGCCACAATTTGCATTGCAGATTTGCCCGATGTTAGTTGCACATGGATGATCTCAGAGGTATCATGCTGTGCCACTAACCTGAAGGTGTAGGTATCCTTGATGACTATGGATACACCTCCTCCTTTTGTGTTTCGGTCCATGTTCTGTGGCCAAAACTTGAGGTACGAGTTGTAGCCTGGTAGTGCTGGGGTGCTCTCTGGAGCCTTGAACCAGGTTTTAGTTACTGCAAAGATGTCGACGTTCTCCATACTGAGGAGTGCTTCGAGCGCGTGCATTTTGAGATTTAAACTCCTGGCATTGAGTAGCATAACCGTCAGTTTTTTGTTAATTGTGCTGTTTACGGAAGTGGGTTTGACTTTTGAGCCTTGCCTAAAAAAGGCACTATGAGGGCAGCAGGAGCCTTGGCCAGTATTCGAAAGCCTAGGGGTGACAGGTGCAAGCCATCTCTTGTGAAGCAACACAGCCTATCGAGCATGTTGTCCCAGGCTGACAGACACTGGATCCCCTTTGAATGACACCAGAAGCTTAGCCAATTGTTGAAATTGATCATTTTTTTCTTTATACTGAGGTATCATTCTTGGTGAGGCCAGGATGCTACTCAGGGTCAGGGTCATACCAGCCTGGGCTGCATGATCAGAGAGCTCTTCCATGTCTATTTTCATGTAGTCCAGGGAGGTACGTCTCAGGTCAATCACACCAATATGAACAATGACAAAGTCATATTTGTACTTGTTCTGGAGTGACCTGAGTGCTTGTGTTATGTGGCGGATTCTGGCTCCCGACAGTCAGCTAACAGTAACCTTCTGCTTGTCCAGCCTAGTGAGTGGGACGTCAGTGTGCCTGACTATAGAGTCAACTAGTACTAGTGTGTTAGGTATGTTATTTCGCCTTAAGGGCTGTGATTGTGCCGCACACTGATTTTGTGTTTTGTGTCTTGTCTGGTTTGTGACAGGAAGTGCAGGTTGTTTGGGTGTCTGCTTTGGAGGTCTCTGATGCTTTTGCAGGTTTTTATTTAGAGCCTCCGAGTATTATTTTGTGTATTTATGTGTATTTTTTACCAGTGCTGTTTTAGTAGGTCTGTGTGCGGCTGGAGATGTGGTGCAAGTGTTAACCTTCTCCTCTTGACTGTCTGTTCCAGTCTTGGGTGGAGACAGCTTAGCTTCCAGTTTAGCTGTATAATTGCATCTCTCGCATATGTTACTGTTTTGTGGTAGGAGTAGAGGGTTGTCTGTATACGTGAGGCAGTTGTAACATTGCCTCAGGATACCCAGATTCATCAGCTGGACTGGAGAGTGCACCTGAAGTTGTCCTCATCTTAATCTGTTCCTAATAGAATTTTAGAGTCAACTGTCCACATAAGTTACCAAATCCTGAAGTAGTGGGTCAGCTCTTAAGGGTGTGTTGTCAATGTCATACTCAGTTTTCCAAAGGAGACAATAATGCTTTTGGAGATTTAGCTTTAGTCCAGGATTCTGCTACTAGTTATTTGTTTGGGAATGGCCTTCCTGTGGGATGGTTTAGTCTTTTGGGAATTTTATCACTGCTCCTAGATTGCTCCTTACTGGGGGGGGGGGGGTTCTGCTCCTGGTGTTAAATATGCTGGGTGTGCCGCTGCTCCTTCTCCCTTATTATCCTCCTCGTTTCCACCACTGTCCCCCTGACCATGCCTCTGTACAGCAAGCATCTGTTATCTGTTCAAAAGTCATAAATCGTCTCATCCCCTTTTTTTTTAAACACTTTTATTGAATTGTTACCTGTGACACAGGCACATTTACATTTATAGAAAAGTAATCAAATTGTAATAAATTAGCATTAACAATTATACTTTCCGCTGTGGCGACCCCTAACCGGGAAAAGCCGAAAGACACAACAACAACAACAAACATTATACTTTACATATATTGTTTTATATATATATATAAACTAAATGCCCCTTTTTTAAACAAAAAACATCTTTCTTGAACCATCACTTATGACATAAGCAATCATACATTTATATACTTACCCTCACATTTTCATGACACATCCTTTCCTCATCCTCACCTCTTCATGATACATCCTTTCATGTCTTCTTGATGCATCCTTTCCTCATCCTCATGTCTTCTTGATGCATCCTTTCCTCCCTCACCACTTCTTGATGCATCCTTTCCTCCCTCAGTGCTTCATGATACATCCTTTCCTCATCCTCACCTCTTTGTGATGCATCCTTTCCTCATCCTCATGTCTTCTTGATGCATCATTTCCTCCCTCACCACTTCTTGATGCATCCTTTCCTCCCTCAGTGCTTCATGATACATCCTTTCCTCATCCTCACCTCTTTGTGATGCATCCTTTCCTCATCCTCATGTCTTCATGATGCATCCTTTCCTCCCTCACCACTTCTTGATGCATCCTTTGCTCCCTCAGTGCTTTATGATACATCCTTTCCTCATCCTCACCTCTTTATGATACATCCTTTCCTCATCCTCACCTCTTTGTGATGCATCCTTTCCTCATCCTCATGTCTTCATGATACATCCTTTCCTCCCTCACTACTTTGTGATACTGCTCCACATATCTCAGTCCTTTCTTCTTCCTGCTCCCCTCACACCTTAGTAAACACTTGCTGCAACTTGCTTATTATATTCCTAGTTCTAGTCCTCTGTGCTCCTTTCACTACTCTATCGTGACCTTCTTCAGTTCCTTGTCTGTTGCCCTCTTAATCTCTCTAAATATATTATTTTCCCTCTTCTTGTTATTGTTTTCCTATGGTTAATCTCTGACACACTCACTTCCAACCCACCTCCCATTCCTTGCCTTATATTAACCCTCAATGTGGACCTCCTAAACTTAGACATGTAATCCTTCCCCACGCCTTCATCACTCTCATTCTTTCTTTCCCAGTTCTGTTTCTCTCTCCTCCCCAAAGAAGTCTATCATATACCTTGTATATCTCCCCTAATCGTTGTGCTAATGGTTTACCTGCATGTGCCTTAATAATTAACTCATTAATGGTAACACCATCACCTTTATTCACTCATAGTATTCACCCTGCCTGCCTGTTCCATGTTTTAAGTGTTTCTTTCATCATATTACGTTACTCCTTCTGATTATTTTCTCCATTGTATCTACAGTGTAGGATATAAACCTTAACCATCAAGTAATTCTCCCTTCCCATTTGACCTCAGCAAACCTACTAGATTTTGGACTCCTTTCCCATACCCTGTTACTAATAAAACATAAAACATATCACTTAAAGCAGATAAGGTAATTAAAAACCTGTCACAGAGTAGTATAAATCCTTTCATGTATTTTATTTGTACCCCGTCATTGTATCCAGTTTTAAAATGCAGGCATCATCATCATCATCATCAACCCCCCTTTTCCTATTTTTCTACATAGGGTACAGCTGTCATGTTAACGTCACCATCTCTCTCTCTCTTCACTGCCACACTCCTGCATTCTTCGACACTCATGCCTGTTTCAGATCTTCTCTCACACACTCCATCCACCTCTTTGAGGATGTCCTTGTTTCTTCTTACCTTCTTCCTGTCTGTCCCATATCGTCTTCACCAGATTGTCTTCTGCTTTTCTGCACATTTGTCCAAACCACCATAATATGTTCTCTTTGATCTTTTAAGCAGTTAGAGCTACTTTGGCTTCTGCTCTTATGTCCTCATTTCTTCATCTGTCACACAGCGTGCATCCTACCATGCATCTCAGGTACTTCAGCTCCATCACCTCTAGCTTTCTCATCTGCTCTGCCTTTAATGCCCAGGTTTCTGTACCATACAGTAGGCCTGGTCACACTGCTGTTTTATACACCTTACTTTTCAAGCTAGTTTGGCATTCTTCTAACATAGACTACACCTGACACACTATGCCATTTGGCTGCAGCCCCTCTTATTCTAGCTGTGACCTCTTCATCAGACTTCCCTTCTCATCAACCACCCCTCCCAGATGCATGAAGCTGCTAACCTGCTCTACTGTTTTCCCTTCTACCTCAATATTCAGCTTCTTCTGATTTCCCCAATTTGCTGCCATTACCACTGTCTTATCTGTATTTAGTTTCATCCCATGTGTCTTCAGTTTTGCTTTCCATTCACTTATCCTTTGCTGAAGTTCTACCTCAGAGTCTGCTTGTAATGTCACATCATTTGCATGCAGAAACTCTGTTGATCTCTGACCTGTTTGCTAATGTAGTCAATCACCAGAATGAACAGCAGTGGGCTCAGAGGTGAACCTTGTCACATACCCACTCCATTGGTTACTCCTCTTGTACGTAGCCGGCACTAATTCTACAAGTGTTTCTGGGACTTTGAGCCTCCACAGTACTGACCAAATCAGCTTTCTTGGGACTTTATCTTATGCTATCTCCAATTCTAGGAATGCGCAGATGGACTCTTTCCTCATCTCTAGCTTTTTCTTAAATATGTCTCTCACTGCAAACATCAGGGCAATTGTGCTGCATCCTGATCAGAATCCGAACTGCTCATCTCCCATCTTACTTTCTACTAATCTCCATATGCATTTTAGAATGCAGATATTTTTATAAATTCTAATGTGTGGTTTAGTCCCAGTAAGAACTTCCTCAGATCATTATAATGATGCTGAAAGCTTTTAGGTTTATTAACACTAAGGGTGCTTTTTATTGTGGGAGTATGGAGTAACCCTCTTATCATATTGGAATATTGATACACATTTACTTTTAACCCCTGAAATATGGGCAGCCTCTCAGTTGTACAGATTTTTCCATAAAAATGTGGTTTTCTGGCAAATTACTGGCAATTCACTAAAGAATTAAAGTTAGAAAATAATGATAAACAATTTTCAGATTTCACACCCGTCGGAAAATTCCTGATAATGCAAAACTTGGTATTCTATCAACTTAGTTTGTAAGAGCAATATTTAAAAATAGTCCCTATTTTTGGGACTTTATCCCACTTTTATTTATGGCTTTATCCAGATTTCTTGCTCTAAGAGGTTGAGAAGTGTGCCCTGGCTTATGAGTACCGATCTTATTTGGGACAGGTGTTACATTTTATATTATAATGCATTAAACCTTTATTGACTGGTTTACATTCCCTGTCTTCTTTTCCCCTTTAAAAGACATTCAAATATGCACAGACAGGAGACTTCTTGTGATTCTGGCCAATCACACACAAGTAAGCAAATCAATATGCAAATCATTGATCACCCTCCTCCACTTATTGCCATCCTAAACCCTTGTCCACTCATAGGCAATATGAAAATTGGGAAGCACTTATTACCATCCTATAGTCTTGCACCAATCCATTGTCGCTGGACATGTCCCCTCCAAATCTCATTGGTCCACACTAGGTTGACTCTGAGCATCTCCACTACTATTACCCATACCCTCCAAGCTCCTGATTAGACATTGTGTGAATGATCCTAATCTAATTCCAGTATTTGATATAAATAACAAAACTAGCCCATCCCTGTATGTCCTCAATCAAAGCACCCTTAATGTTTATAAACCTGAAAACTTTCAACACTATTGGAAATGATCTCAGAATGCTCTTATTAGAACGAAAACTTTCATCAGAATTAAAAAAGATGTCTGTATTCCAAAACTAGATGTAACAAACTGAGACAAATAAAACATCTGAAAGTTTTTCTACAAGTCCATGGCAGATTTTATTTTTTTTCTATACCTTAGCTGCCTTAAGTTATATGTCTTATTTTTATTATCAAGATCTGCCTTGAAGTGGGGCACAATCTCAATATACCTCAAGTGTTATATGCAAAGGTCTGTTGTTTTAAACCCTATAACTAGGGACTTGTTGGGATTGCACTCAAAATCTGATTCTCTGAACTTCTCAAAAGATATGTATTGTTTGAAGCAGCAACCCTTCTACATTCCCAAATAGCATACACTCATCGGTGAGGAGGCATATTTATAAAGATCCTCAGAGATAAAGTACAGCCCTAACTTAAACTTTTTTTATTCTCAGATCACATTGTCTGATAGACCCCATGACTCATGAATTATAACGCTGATGCTCTGCGCTATCTATCCTGTCCCCAAAATTTGCTTTAGAGTTTTTGATATAAAACCCAGTATCCTGAATTGAAAGTCCACCTCACAAAATGTAATGTCCCTAATACTGCTCTCCTTCCATCAGCAACATAGACTATACCATCCAATTATAACCTTTGTTCTGCACCCTCCCTTTTTCTGTCAATAAGTTAAGTTTCTGTAAACGTAGAACTTCCAGACCTATTCTCTGAATTCTGCTTAAAGCATGTTTCTTTTTAGTGGGTTATTGACTGCAATATTCCACACACCTAACATCTACTCCCTCTCACCCTCGGACCTATTTTCTCCTCTTCAGGACCTGGGTCCCAAGAGTTTTGTGGAAAAGTCTGGTAAACATTGTCGTTTTCATTGAAGTGCATTGAATACACTAACATTCAGACTTGATTATGAAATGCTACTGAGAAAAAAATGCAAAAGAGATTATTTTAAAAGTGGATTCTACCTAGTGATAATGAGAAATTAAGAGCATGCATTAAATATAACATTGTATTGGTGTATAACCACCAGGGATACATATAGATTACAACAACCTGTGGTTGTCTCCACAGTTGACAAGATAGCTATCCAGTTACTGTATAAGCATACCTGTGCACATTGTGGCAAGATGTCTCACAAGGCTAGTAGTTGATTCCAGCTGAAAGATTTTGGGTGATATTGAAAATGATCTCATATTGAGAAGATGTGCAAACTGAATGCAGGAAGAAATAAATTACACGTCAAACCTAAGGTACACAATTCTACACAATGGAATAAAACCTGTGTACAGATGTGCGGATACATACAGTGGCAATGGGATCAGGTGACATGGAAGTGGATATTGGAATTTAAAATCTGAATGTGCTTGGGACTTTGTTCAGGGAAAGTTTGGATTATAATTGCTGAAAATGAATTTTGGTTACCCCAGAAGTGACTGAAATGACGTTTGATTTCTTTGAATCATCCTTTCGCATTCATGTCCCTCCACTCTTCAACTTTACTCACATCATTTTTTCTCCTTTACCACTACCTACGGCCTTTTTTCTTCACCTCAACTCCCTCTCATCTACTTGTACAACAACTCTGCAGACAGTTCATCTCTCGCTTGAAACCTTTTCTGCTGCTGCATCTTATTACTAAACCTCGCAATCCTCCCTGATAACTTCCCCTGTCCTCTTATTCGTGTACTCATACTCACACCATGCTTTTAACATCACTATGTTTAGTCTGTCTTTTAATTATGGACATTTTTAAGCATCGTCATGATTTTTATAGTTTATATTTTTTATCTGTTATTGTTTATTTATTCTTCTTGTTTTGCTGGAGCTTTCCTCCCTGGGCCTCTTTTGAAAAAGGGCTCACACCCAGTCAGACTTATCCCATTTAACAAATGTCAAAGTAAATAATAATAAATAAAAAGGAGGCAGACAAAGTAAGTTGTAGTGTCCATGAATTCTGTGCATGTATGTGTATTTGTATTACTCAGTGAGGAAAATTAACTTCAAGTGGCAGTCACATGTGCTCTGCTCTTTGTTATTCTGAATTGGACACTTGATCAGAATTTTGGACCACTTTCTTTGATATTTTCAATTGATTTCTCTAAGAATGGACACATTCATTATGGGGGAAGGTATTTTCACGGGATGGCTGTTAGACTTTTGTGGCACTTTGAACATAGGTAATCGACCCATCTGCTGTAAGTAAAACAAGTAAAAAATAAATAAAATCTGACACTGATTTGGAAAAATGGCATGGGGCATGGTCTTAACCTAAAAATTCTGGGTAATAAAGGTACTGTGTAGTCTTTCATTCCAAATAGTGCTTCAGCGTTAGATTTATCTCATACAAATATTTCAAAATATTTATTTTGACATAACCAAAATCTCCTGTCATTTATGTAAAATGCAATTATTTTTCTTTGCTGTTATTTGTTATATATTATGTAACTAAAAGTAATGTAAACAGTAATTTATGTTAGGGACAGAACAAGCGCAACTGATGTTAAATAAACACCATTCCTATTTGTCAGCACTGTACACCTACTCAGAATACATCACTCTATATCTTTTCTCTTTTATGTATGTTTACATTAATATAATTTACTAGATACTAATATTCATTTCATGTAACAGTCACCTCAGTATTATTTCTTACAGAGGTCAAACAAATAATTCATACTGCTTTTGTTTACAAATTCCGTTTTCAGGAAGAACTGATTATTTCAATGCCTTGGTAACAGTTTCTTCTTTGTTTGCTATAATAAGCTATCTTATGGAAAATAGCCTAGCATGGAGGAGAATAACAAAATCAGATTTAATATATGTACACATCCATTCAGGTTGACTAGTAATTTTCAAAATAATTTAGAATATCTCATAGATTTAACAGAAAATATAGTGTTTTTGGTATCACATAGTAAAATATTTATAGCACCTTGTAAAATTCATTTAGGTATTAGTGAACCAGGTATGGTATCTGATAATTATTTCAAATATAAACACATCATATTGTGAATAATATTTAGCATATGTAGAGATGCTTGCATCAACGAATGCAGTAGTTATGTTATACACAAAATGCATATGTGCACTGACGATGTATGCCACAGGAGGGATTCAGGAATAAGTACCTTACATATTACAACTAGAAAGTCAATGGTCAAATTTTAAAATAAATAACTAAATAAACATGCAGTAAACGCTATAATAATAGACACTTTGACAAATGTGTATCTGCCACTTCCAAAAGACATGCCAATTTCTTTCACAGGAAATCCCTGTACCACTTTGTCATACTGATCTATTACTGAATACAGTGAGGTATTTTATAGCCTTTGTACAAGACACATAACAGAACTTGAAAGGGTAATATTCCTTGATGGAGAACTTGAGCTACTCATAAAGGATTCAGCAAGAAGCTCAGCGTTCTTTCCACTGTCTCATGAGGAATGTGATAGAACCACAGAGAAGCTTTATTTTAATTTTGAAAATGTATATTAATTCACACTCATTTATTCTGTCATTTTCTCAAGTGAATAATATTTTAAGTGTCTCTGATTAGACGTGGTCTTATATTGTATTTTTGGGACTCGGTGTGTGTGTCTGTGTTGAGGAAATGATGCATGGAGGTCTGTGTGTGTGTGTGTGTGTGTGTGTGTGTGTTGTGTGCGTGTTGTGTGCGTGTGTGTGTTGTGTGTCTGTGTGTGTGTTGTGTGTCTGTGTGTGTGTGTGTGTGTGTGTGTGTGTGTGTGTGTGTGTGTGTGTGTGTGTGTATGTGTGTGTGTGTGTGTGCGTGTGTGTGTGTGTGTGTGTGTGTGTGTGTGTGTGTGTGTGTGTGTGTGTGTGTGTGTGTGTGTGTGTGCGTGTGTGTGTGTTAGTACAGTGCATCCTGCTGTTTTCCTTTGTGGTTCTGTCACATCTTTGTGGGTATGCCCCTTGCTGAGGAGAAGCTCGGTGTTTTTAAATATTGTTTTTACTTATATTTTTCCTTTCCTTTGGTCAAGGGTAGCAAGCTAACTGGAGGAGAATGGGGTGTGGGGTCTTCACATTAGTGGATGGGGTTAATAAATTATTATAGTAACATGATTTGTTAATTATTTTTTATGTTGTACGCTGTTTTTAAACTGTATTTGAGCCCAGTGTACATGTGTCCTACTTATTTATTTTAACCGTTGTGAATTTTTATGTTTTTGGCTTTGTGCAGAGATATTTATTTGTGGAGCCAAAGAGAAATCACCAACCCTCCCATGGTAATTTAATATTTCTCTTAATATGGTGGGGTTTATGGAAATGACATTTTAAACGTAGAGTGTAATGGCTGACGTATTGGTAGTATTCTTCTACCCAAATGGAAGAAATGAATTTAACACAGTGTTTGACAGTGGTAACATATGTCTTTCTTATGTGCTTATCGTTTGCTATTAAAAGAACTTGCCTGTAGTTTGTGCTTATTTGCGTTTGTGAAAAAAAGAGATAATACCGTAAGTCATATTTTGACAGTTGTTTATGTGCACCGCTGTGCTTTTTGCTCTTTATACTTAATTGGAATAGCACTGATAATAGTAAAAATATCTCTCTGTTTATCAGACATTAAGAATAAAGTTTGCCTTTTCTGAGAAACAGGCACACCCAGGCAGATTTTTGCTGAGTGGAGGATGCAGAGAGGTGAAACTGAAATTAATTACTTGGGAACTTTAACACAGCAGGAGTTAACAGTGTTGTATATGTTATTTCTTTATTTATTCTTTGATAATGGTGTTCCTCACCTGTGAAATACACTATTTTTTGACCATTACTTCCTACTTGCTGAAGTTCAGTTTTAAAGGATGGGTTTGTTATGGTGTTTAGTTTCTATGGGCATTTGATGGGGGGGGGGGTGTAAAACAACAAGTGCTGAGACAGGAGTTATTCACATTTAAATGTGCAGCATTATTTTTTGGGAGGTAGTCTATATTGTCTTGCTGTCTTTCTGTGGTTCTGTTACATCTTTGTGGGTGTGTCCCTTGCTGACTAGAAGCTTGGAGTTGTTTCTGCTGTCTTGTGAGAGCATGACAGAACCACCTAGGGGAAAGAGCCACAAAGCCAGTTTCAATATAAAGCATTCTAATAATAATAATAATAATAATAAACAGCATTCTGAAACTGTTTAGTCATGGTTTCTATAAGCATATGCAACCATTTGTATGAAGTGCAGTAACAAAATCTAAATAAAGCAATATAAAAATGTGTAGGACCTTCACACACAAGCAACACAGGAACAGCACAGTTCTATGAGAAGTATTCAAAGTATTCAATATTAGTGTAGAAGCATATGGCGACATTTGCATGGAGTACAATAATAACATTTAAAGAAAGCAGCCTAAAATATATATATATATATATATATATATATATATATATATCAAGAATTCACACATAGGCAATTCAGGAAGCAGTATGAACTAAAAAAAAAGACGTGAAGAATAACAGCATGTGCAGATATCAGAATAATAAGTAGAACTTTGATACAAAAATGTACATTCATTTTTACATCTTTTTTTACCTCCTAGTATCTACCATCTGTCACATTCCAGTGACTCTCCCGAATGTCCAAATCATACATTAGTAATAGCAGTACAGACAGACATAGCAAAAACAGCAAAAATGAATAAGTTAAGAACAATGTATGCTAATAGCAACCTTTGAAAGAAGTAGGAAAAGGAAACACCAGCCTACCTGCACGATGATTCAGCAAACTATTCTAGCTTAAATGCTACACCATCAGTATGCTAATAAGGCTTTCCTGCACTTCAACAGGCTTACACTGGACAAGGTGTAATTTTGCTGATTTCAGCTCAGTAAAGCTGAACTCCATAATTTATTATTTTCCATGGGAAATTATCACTGGTATGGTTCCTAAGTGTTAAGTTACAGAAATGTGCTTCTTTTGGGATATTTCTCCTTCCTTTGATTTATATGATCTTGGAGTTGGTGTAAGAAGTATACCCCATATAGTGGGGTACATTGGCACTTGCCCCTTGTAAAACATGCTTTTTTTTGTTTTTCATCCATATGAGGTTATAATTAGTTATTTTTTGTCTGGTTGTAACTTCATCCAGGTGTAACATGCCAAGTAATGGAACCTGCTACTGCTAAATGCTTGTATTACAACGTGCATCTTTTCACACTGGACATAATATGCCATACAGTACATGTACCTGAATTGCTTTGCAGAAAATAAAGTGTATCCAAAATATACACATCCGACAATTTTGGTTAGACTGTTGCTGTGAGTACATTCTCAAGGACAGAATCTATTATGAGGACATGGATATACTACTCAGATATACCCATGAAAACATATGGGATATTAAACAAATGCAGGGACCAGCAAGTGCACCGCAATAGGAATTTGTATTAGCATAAAATGTGTTCCCAAAATGAATATTGAAAATAAATCAGTGATGCCTTATGACACACAGTGTAGTGTACATTACAGAAGAACCCAAAATATAGTCAATTTTCTGATTATTTACTGAGTAGGTGGGCTGGTACTGACCTTTTTAACCAAGATTGTCAAACACATTATTGTATTATAACATTACATTCAGTTATTGGTACTGTTTTGCAGAAGTCATAGACATTATTTGTGTAGTTTCTGAGGAAGACAATCCATGGAGGAGCACATGGGCCTATGCAGCATACCTTTTTTAGCAGCAAAGTACAAAAAGGTAATGACATTTGTATCATTGTACACAGGGGTGTAGCTAGCAAATTCCATTTTGTACTCACAAGTTCTAAATGCTACCCCCTTGGACACCTAGCACTTAAAAATGGACACATCTCTCAAAATGCTGACCCCAGGCACTTAATAAATGTAAGAACCATTTTTACCTGTTCCCCTTATAACTATTAAATGCGTTGTTTTCAGATTAGCAACATTTACTTTTTTGTTAAATGCATTCATTTAGACAGTTGTAGACATAATATGACCGAAAAAAGCCATGTTGATATCATGCTCAGAAAAAATGTACTCAGTAGAGTACAAAGAGTATGCCTGGCTACACCCTTGATTGTACAGGAAGACCATCATTCTGCAAAACACATGTAATGGTCAGTTGCACAGCAAGATGAGCTCCCCACAGGTCTGTTCATGCATCAGAATTGCCTGCACAAATACGTAATGTTATACTCATATTATTTATTATACAGCTAAGAGGTAAGATCGCTGATCAAAATGGACATTTATTGGTTATGACCCTTGACATATTCCAGTTCCATAAAATAGACTTGTAAACTCACTTGTCTAAATACAAGTCCCCCCCACCCATGTCATCCTTTGAAAGGCAAACTGGCTTCTAAAGCAAAGGCACACAGCATGAGTCTGTGGTACCTTTTCATCTAAAAGGCATGTAACTAGTGTTGTGTCCCTCAGGGTAATGTCTTGGTTCCCATCCTCTGCATTCCCTATTTCATTAGTGTGGAAGCAGATCTCAAAGTTTTATGCCTAAGCAAGTATCCCAATGACTGTAAACTGGGGGTTATTATTGACTTTCACAATGATGTTGTATTTCCTCCAAATGTGCTTGCTATAACCTAAAGTCTGTGTACCAGCCTTGGCCTTAAGCATAATGCCAAAAAATGTAGTTTTGCAAAACAAGTTTTTCGTCCTAATTGCTACATAGGCAGGACAACACATGAGATAGATATAGTTATTAGAGATCAAGGTACCTTCATTGATAGTGACCTATCCTTTAATCACCATGTATCAGTTATAGTTAGGGAATCTTTTTTCATTGGCCAATTACCAAGGGTACATCCTTAAAGTTTAAGGATGTAATAATTCCTCTCCCACCCATCAGGTGAGATATAGAGTGAAGTGTACCATTTGGAATGTATCACTCCAAATACATTGCCCAGCTGAAAGGCCTGCAATGGTTTCTAACTAAACAAAGAAAAAAGAAAGAACTGAGTTCCTGTAGCACTTCCTTCTGAAAACATGTTCACTTTGCTCTTTCTCATACCAGCTCCTATATGGTGATCTCTGACTCACCTTCTAGGTTTTGAAAGACATTGTCATACTAGGTATCTTCCATCGCAGAAATACTACACTTCACTAAAACACTCCATTTTATTTACAACATAAATAACATCTCTACGAAAGAAAGGTGCCACTGCCAAAAAGAAAGATCATAGCTTTGAAACAAGCTTCCCTTGTATTTCAAGCGACATAACACATTGGCCTCGTCAAATTTTGCCTGGATAATGACTTACAGATTTACATCTCAGGTATGTCACTGAGCAGGATGCAAAGCTGCCCAC
Source organism: Protopterus annectens (assembly GCF_019279795.1). NCBI lineage: Eukaryota > Metazoa > Chordata > Ceratodontiformes > Protopteridae > Protopterus > Protopterus annectens. Next base: position 1,457,479,135 of record NC_056745.1, on the reverse strand, counting down.
TAAACTCTCTGAGATGCATGGCTAGGCACTATATAGTTACCCAGACTATCTGCTTCTTTAAGCTCCTGAAAACTTATAACAGGGAATTTTATTCAGTATGATTGGATTACTGAGTGTATGACATTATTGGCAGATTGTACTAAGCACACAGTGACTTGGAAAAAATACATCAAAATTGCATAATTTTGTTATAATGTTCCTTGCATATACAATGTGTGTGGGTCTATGTATACTAAATGTTTTAAGGCACAAACAAGGGAATACCTAAAATGTACCTGGCTCTGTACATGCACAGCTCCCAAATATACTTGGGTCTGTATGTGCACAGCTCCTGAATGTACCTGGCTGTGTATGTGCACAGCTCCTGAATATACCTGGGTCTGTATGTGCACAGCTCCTGAGTATACCTGGGTCTGTACGTGCACAGCTCCTGAATGTACCTGGCTCTGTACGTGCACAACTCCTGAATATACCTGGGTCTGTATGTGCACAGCTCCTGAGTATACTTGGGTCTGTACGTGCACAGCTCATGAATATACCTGGGCCTGTATGGGCAGAGCTCGCGAATATACCTGGCTCTGTAAATGCACAGCTCCTAAATGTACCTGGGTCTGTATGTGCACAGCTCCTGAATATACCAGGCTCTGTACATGCACAGCCCTAAATACATCATGCTCTGTATGTGCACAGCTCCTGAATATACCTGGCTCTGTACATGCACAGCCCCTAAATATACAATGCTGTATATGTGGACAACTCCTGAATGTACCTGGCTCTGTACGTGCACAGCTCCCGGATATACCTGGGTCTGTATGTGCATAGCTCCTGAATGTACCTGGCTCTGTATGTGCACAGCTCCTGATTATACCTGGCTCTGTATGTACACAGCTCTAGAATATACCTGGCTCTGTACGTGCACAGCTCCTAAATGTACCTGGGTCTGTATGTACACAGCTCCTCAATATATCTGGCTCTGTATATGCACAGCCCCTAAATATACCATGCTCTGTACATGCACAGCTCCTGAATATACCTGGATCTGTACATGCATAGCCCCTAAATATACCATGCTCTGTACATGCACAGCCCCTAAATATACCATGCTCTGTACATGCACAGCCCCTAAATATACCATGCTGTGTACATGCACAGCTCCTAAATGTACCTGACTGTGTATGTGCACAGCTCCCAAATATACCTGGGTCTGTATGTCCACATCTCCTGAATATACCTGACTCTGTACGTGCACAGCTCCTAAATGTACCTGGGTCTGTTTGTGCACAGCTCCTGAATGTACCTGGCTCTGTACATTCACAGCCCCTAAATATACCATGCTCTGTACATGCACAGCTCCTGAATATACCATGCTTTGTACATGCACAGCTCCTGAATGTACCTGGCTCTGTACGTGCACAGCTCCCGAATATACCTGGGTATGTATGTGCACAACTCCTGAATGTACCTGGCTGTGTACGTGCACAGCTCCTGAGTATACCTGTCTCTGTACATGCACAGCTCCTGATTGTACCTGGCTCTGTACGTGCACAGCTCCTCAATGATACAGTTACTGCCCCTCCTTTCTCCTTTTCTTTCCAATGCAATACAATTCATTATCGGTCCAAAACTTCCACCTTGTCCTCTACCTCCCCTCTTGTTCCTTCTTCTTATCCTAAACATTCTCTCTCTCACACTAATCATCCATTTTCATCCTTTTTCCTCCTTCTATCAAGTTCATTTCCAGATATGTCTCATAACTCTTTACAAGCAGCTGTCATTAATTAATGAAACTCCCTTTAAATTTTGTATATATTTACTGATTACTTGTACACCTTTGTTACTTGTATACCTCTGTTTATTACCTGTATTCCTCTGTTTACTGTGTTCTTTATGAAATGTTTTTTCATCCTCCAGTGCTTTCTTCCCAGAAAATGTTTCATAGCTCATTATGTAATGTTGCTATTAATTAATGATACTCTGTTAAATTGTGCATATTTATGTATATTTATTTATTGCTTTTATGCCTCTATTTACTTTGATCTTTATGTAATTTTGGATTTTCTCTGGAGCTTTTCTCCCTGGGCCTTCACTGAAAAGTGTAGCTTTCTGCTCAGTTGGACTATTCCTAGAAAACAAATGCAGTAAATAAAATAGTCTGTGTGTATGTGCATCTATGAAGAAGTTACAAAATGAAGATACACATGTAAATAGCTGGTGATCTGAAAATAGGCTAACACTAAATGCTAAAAAAATGCAGTATTATTGAATCTGACAAAACACCCCATTCCAGATGTTGTTAAAGATCTTGAAACATGGGTTGATAACTGCATCTCCTTTGATAATTATGTTGCAACACTGGTCAGGAAATTCATCTACCTTGCACATTTCATCAAAAAGGGAACTTCCTATAAATCCAAAGAAGTCCTTGCCCCCCTGTTTTCTGCACTGAGCAGGCCCCATCATCAAATACAATGCCACCTTTGGAAGTACTTTACTGAACATACCAAGCAGTTCTAGAGATTCCAAAAGTTCCTGGCAAAAAAAAACTAAAGATCATAGGCCTGTAGCACATGAGCTAGCAGGAAAGGGTGGAGTCCTTGTACCTGTATTCAGTTATACAGACTCCATAAAGGTGATCTTTTTCCTTGCTTTCTGGGTCATTAGGAATCTGGCAGTCCAAGACCTCTTATTTTTCCACAAAATCAGTCACTCCAGAGAACCAAAGAACCTGATTCAGCAAGTAAACAAACTGTGGTGGAGAGAGAGATTTGTCATGCTGTGACTGCTACTTTGAAACAAAATTTCCCCTGCAGATCGAATAATATAACCACACTGATCATTTAAGAAGGAATTAGACAGGTCGATGTGTATTCATAAATTCAGTCCCCCACTATGACTTCTCTCTCACTCCTTGAAAAAGGAGTTAAGGGGTAAGGTCTAAGAGTGGGTATAGAGAGGCATAAATGGACACATGGTCCCATTGCCACGTGCATTATATGATTTGCATTTTAAATGTGTTATCATAATAGTCTTTTCTGTGTTTTAAATGTCAAGCATGGAAGTGTGAAATTTGGCCATTAGCAGGCACAGGCTGATTAAAAGTATTTTTATATTTCTGTTGTTTTGAAAGGTAGCAACCTTTGATCTTTTGCTCCAGATTACCTGTTTAGGCTTTGCATTTTAATAACATGTATTGAAAAATATGTTTTTATTTCTCTTGTATAATATTCTTGGTTTATATTCAGCTGCTTCTGCTCGATTTGTGTTTCTTTCTACTTTACTATTTCAGTTTGCTTTGGCTGCTTTTTCTTAAAAGTGTTCAATTGCATTTATTCTGCTGCATTTATTATTGCTTGCTAGTGGTCTGTTTAAATTGTAAGAGTTATTCTAAGTCTCTTAGCTTTGGTTTAAGCACCTGGACTTCAGGCCAGTTGCTTTACATTAAGAAGGTTTGTAGCCTACACTCTTGTGGTAAGAGAGGTAGCTTTACGTCCTTCTAAGTTGGGAATTGCTGGTTGAAGGCTTATTGTGCCTGTTATTCTAAAAGTGTGTTAATTCTGCTTTAAGTGATTGGGCTTCAGGCCAGCTATTTTACATTAAGAAGGTTTGTGGTCTGTGCTGTTGTGGCAGGAGAGGATAGCCTACACCCTTCTATGTTGAAAACTGCTGGTTGAAGCCTTATTATGCCTATTATTCTGAAAGTGTCTTGGTTCTGTTTTAAGTAATTGAGTTCAAAACCAGCTATTTTACATAAGGAAGATTTGTGGTCTAGACTACTGTGGCAGGAGAATGAAGCTTACACCCTTCTAAGCTGGGAATTAATGGTGGAGGCTTTTTGTGCCTGTTATTCTAAGTGACTTTGTTCTGGTTTAAGAACTTGGGTTCCATATCAGTTATTTCACACTAGGAAGCTTTGTGGTCTACACTCTTGTGGGAATATTCTACCAAGTTGCTCCTTTATTTAAACTTTTTTTTTTGCTGTTGTGACTGCAATTTTCTGCACTTTGAATTTTTACTACTACTGCATTTTATAGCATAGGCTAGATAGAGACTTGCTGAATCTAGACTGCGTGGTATCGTTTGAACATGAAAACCAGCCAACTTACATTAAGAAGGCTCCCTCCACCCTTGTGGCAGAAGTGTGCAGCCAAGGACCAATCTGAGTGGGGGATTGCTGGAATAAGGCTCCATCTTGGGCTTTCCCATTGGTTAATTTGTTTAAATTGTTTAACTTTGCTTGCATTTCAGAGTTGTGTTTGTGCAGGTTTGCGCTCAGTTTACCAGAGCTGCTCACAGATTGCACTGCTGCCCTGTGAGCAACTCAGTTGTGCATTGTGAAGCGCTGACACAGTTTTCTACCCCTAGCCCTCAATAGAATAGCCACTTTTTGTTAGTCTTACAGTGAAACCTGGTCCATCTATTTCACTCCCTACTAGTTACTACAGTATATACCTGTCATAATGGATGGACAGTTTTCCATCATTTCTCCAGCCAGCCTGATTGACATGGGCATCCTTAGGCAATGTAACAATTGCCTCATGTATGCTAATAACCTGTTACTCCTAAAGCAAACAAATACAACTTGAGAAAGATATATCTATACTATGAATTTGGAATCAGTTCTCTCACATAACAAGTCAGATATCAGACAGGTTATCAGCATACACACTTCACCTCTTGCACATAACAAGCTCACAACACATAAACCCACATATGCAGAGGTACTCACTAGTAGCCTATTTAAATATCAGAGACCTCCCAACTGCAGACCTACTGCACACACTGCATACCCAACAGAATCCACTACACATAATAATACACACAACAGTGTCTCAGCCAACAAGCCCCTAAGGGAAAATACCTCAAACCAAATGTCTTGGTCATAGGTGACTCGATAGTGAGACACACACATGTCCTCCTCACTCTGACGGACAAGGAGAAGGTCACAGTCAGCTGTCAGATGCCAGGGTCCATCAAATCACACATGCACTCAGGTCTCTGAACAACAAGTACCATTATGACTTTGTCATAGTACATATTGGAGTGAATGACTTAAGAAGTACTTCACTGGACTATATGAAGAGAGACATGACTGAGCTCTAAGATTGTGTCCCAGGCAGGTATGTACCTAGCGCTAAGCAGCATTCAACCTTCACCAGGATGATGCCTTATTATAAACAAAAAAATGATTGACTTCAGCAAATGGCTTAGTTTCTGTTGTCAGTCCAGGAGGATCCAGTATCTGCCAGCCTGGGAAAAGTATAGTCAACAGACCAAGCTGCTTTGCCAGAGATGGTCTTCACCTGTCGCCTCTTGGCTTTTGGTTACTGTCAAAGGTACTTAACTCCCCCATAGTGCCTTTTTTAGGCAACGTCATAACAACAGAATTCCGAATGTAAAAAAAAAATCCACTATAGACAAACTCAGGGTTATGCTGCGTAATGGTAGGAGTCTAAATTGGAAACTGCACTCACGGGAAGCACTCCTTACCTTGGAAGATGTTGATGTCTGTGCAGTCACAGAGACATGGTACAAGGCCACAGAGAGCATCCCAGCCATTCAAGGCTACAATGCATTCCACACATTCAGACCTCAAAACGAGCATAAAAGAACCAAAGGGGGAGGTGTATCCATCTTCATTAAAGACAAATACACCTCAAGATTGGTCAAACAGTACGACTCTGTAGAGCTTCTCCATGTCCAACTAACTGTAGGTACAACTCCATTGCATATCATTGTTAGCTATAGGTTCCCCACCATGAACCACGAGAACTACTCTACCTGCCTGGACCTACTTGAGTCACTCACTATACAGCCATATACTTTGGTCATGAGTGATTTCAACTATCCTTCCATCCACTGGGAGTCATATATGAGAACAACCACGCTTGTCTTTAGGTTCCTGGACTTTGTTAATACAAATGCTCTAGAACAGATATTCTGCACCCCCACAAGGGGCTCAAATGTCCTAGACTTATTACTCACCAAAACTGGGGGTCTCTGCACTGCCCTGTGTGTGTGTTGCCCTTCCTGGTAAGATCTGATCATACATCAGTCTTGTTCAAAGTAATGATCATACCTGACCCTCCTCTCAAGAGCAAAAAGGATGACAAATGTCTGCAAAGCAAACTATAGCCTCCTAAGCAATGTCATAAATAGTTTCAAATCCCCTGCCACCACTGTCAACAATGAATCCTATACAGAGATGTACACAAGTGTCCTGTATAAACACTTCTACAAATGCATAGACTCAGTTGTACCTGAATATATCAAAACAAGATCCTCACAAAAAAAAAAAAGCCACCCTGGTGGACATCAAGCATTAATAGGATATACAACAAAAGGAAGAAACTAATGTCTAAGAACACGAAGGAATTGACTCAGCAGAGGAAGGACACCCTCCATTGCTTGGACAAGGAAATTAGATATCTTGTAAAGGTCTCTAAAGCCAATCATGAAGCTAAACTAGCATCTGTCTTTGGCTAAGGATAACCACAAGGCATTCTTTAGCTGTGGCATTAATCTAAAAGGAAAGACCCACCTTTGTGCAGAACTAGCAGTGGATGGTACCAGACTGACCCTGAGGACATTGCCAACCTGCTAGCAGACAGATTTTGTGCAAACTTCACCTCTCTGTCCTCACCAGACATACCCCAAAGCATACCTGTCACCAGTCCTCTACCTAGTGTCTCCAAAGAACAGGTCATAACCGCACTCTCCATGGCCAAAAACATCCCAGGCTGATTACTAAATGGTCTAAAACTGGACCTAGCAGAACCACTTGACATTCTCTTCAACCACAATATTAAGTAATGGCTTTGTCCCAGCAGAGTGGAAAATAGCAACCGTAATTCCCTTGCACAAAGAGGGTCCATCAACCAACCTTAACCAGTCTTATTTGCAAAGCCATGGAGAGAAGCATCATGGACCTTATATACAAAGAAATAGGTGACCTTCAGACTCTTGACCTGACCCAATTTGACTTTTTTAAGGGTATATCATGCTTATTAAACCTGGGTAATTTCTTCGAGAATGCCACCAAATCCCTGGATGAATGCAAAACAGTACATACAGCCTGTCTTGACTTAGCCAAGGCTTTTGACCCAGTCCATTACTCGGGCATCATTAAGAAACTCAGCCAGGAAGGGCGGAGCCTGAATGGCTAACTGAAAGCAGCAGTATTTTAGAGCTCCGTATAACTAGTTAAATAAGACAGGACAAATATTCTTTTTTTTTTCTTCAAAGTTTAAAATCTTATAGATAAAGGACTAATTTACATAATTAGAAACGTTAGTGAAGTTTTACAAATAATTCCCTGTCAAAAAGCTTGGAGATATATTCACTTGTTAAAATGAGCAACTCAACAAATTCTCACCAGGATGCTGCCTTAAAGAAGAAACTACAACAGATGTCATCCACCCTGCAGGAGTTGTCTTTGAAGATGGATGATTTTAAAGAGAACCTGGAAAATCGTATAACAAGCAGTCAAAAACAGACTGACACCCTCAAGGAAGTGCTACAACAACACCAGACAAGGATAACAGGAATAGAGGTTTCTCTAAATGATTCAGAAAGCAGACTTAAGGAAGAGGAAACACATAAAGAACTGCTTCTTAAACAAAACACTTGGTTGGTTAATAAAGCAGATGACTTGGAAAATAGGGAGAGGAGAAATAACATCAGGATTTTCAGATTACCTGAAAACACAGAAGGTGAGGATATTTCATTTTTATCAAGCTGGATCTCTGACTTTTCAAATTTAAAAGAAGGACTTTCCTTTGCCATTGAAAGGGCACACAGAGCTCTTGGGAAACCTGCCACTAACTCAGACTTTCCTCCTAGGTCAATAATTATCACATTTCTTTCATACTTGGACAAGGAACTGATTTTAAGATCTGCTTGGAGGAAGGCACCTCTAAAATATAAACAGAGCCTGATAAGATTTGATGACGGCTATTCACCTAGAATAATGGACCAAAGGAAAAAAGTGTGGCCAATGATAAAGTTCCTGAAACAAAATAACATCAAGGCACAACTTGCATATCCAGTTAGGATAAGAGTAATGTATGCCAATGAGATGAGGACTTTTATTGATTTAGAGGAAGCCTGTTCATTTATTAAAACTAATAATGTGATTACTTTACCAGAAGATATGGACTGGATGTCACCTTCTCTCAAGAGAACAAAAAAAAAAAACAAATGTCTGGACAGATGTCAAAAAGAAGAAGCAAAAGACTGATACTGTTACAGCCAAATCTCTCAAAGCATCTACTATGATATGAATTGTTTTAACATCACTTTAAAGGACCAATTTTACTGCTTGGAATTTTAAAACAAAGGTAACTAACTACTGGAATCTTTATCTATATATTTTTTAAAATAGATGACACATGAGAGTTTTCACATTGCCTCAGGAATGTAAAACAGGGTACTTTTCTTTCACAGAAGGAGGGTTATATATCGCATAAAATATTTATACTGTAAATCAACATACATAGTATATGTGTATTTTCTCTTGTGTTTCTCTCTCTCTCTCTTCTCTTTTCTCATTATTTATTTTAACTGCATCTTGTCTCCCTTTCTAAATTCTCTTCTATTTACTATACTAATATAGTCTGTATATATTTAATAACTCACTATCTATACATAGATAAATAAAGGTCTAAAATAATCTAGTTTTAATGTAGACTGATTGGAATAGTGAACTTAATTGTTATTACAATATTTATTAGATTAATGATAGTCACTGTTATGCTTATTGGGATTGGGGACATGTTTGTGATTAACTCTGAAATGTTCCATTCATGTACATATGTCCTTTGAATTATTTACTTTTCCAAATATATATAAAAAAAAGGAGGGAAAAATGTACTTGTTGGTCAAGAGAAGTGAAGCTTTCTTCACATTCCATGTGAGTTTCCATAGCAACAGTAAACAACTGCTACAGTTTCTAAGGACACTGTGAATCTGCGAAGTGCATTTAGCCTCACAGTTAACAAATAATAAGAAAAAGTAATGTTAAGTTATTAAAATGAAAAACAACCTAAACAAGGTAAAATAAATACATAATAGGACTGTTTGTATATATTTTATGATTTATCCTCATAGGATTTCATATTACTGGAAACACAACTGAAATGTCCCCAAACTACATGTGCACTTAAATGAAGCTGCTTGATTAAAAAGTGTTACTCAGTTTAACATACTGATTCCACAAGCTGTCTTCACTGTAAAAGTTACATTTTATATGTTAGTTGAAACTGACAGTCTCTACAGCACATGAAAAGATACATATTACTTTTTGCAATGTTATTGTTGCAGTTACCTCACACTCTGTACAACCTCACTTGGCAAATGATAGCTCTTCATTTACAATATCGGTACTTGCATATTATCGCAACCACATTTTTATATTCACAAAATTGGCATACCACAAGTCAATCAAGGGTATTTAAGACACACAAATGCTCCTCAAAGTGTTTCTACTGTGACATTACATTGCTTAACTATCAGGAGCACACTAAGCTGCACATATGCACAGGGAGTTTCTGTTGGCAGTTACAGAATGTAATCATATGCGATGTAGCACTGTTGCCATTTCCTGTCATCGCAAGCAACTTGCAAAGCTGCCAGCATTATTCCCATTATTTTTTTTTCCTTTCACCTTTACTGTGTAACTCAAGCAAGGTTTGACTATAAGTCAGATGGCAGGAAGCTAATTCAACATACCAACATTAATAGAGAACAGGAAAGGAAAGACGCAGTGACAAAGTAACAGCCACACACACTTTCCTGGAGGTGCAGTCCTTCAAGGAGATGAAGTCTGAAAGGGAATGCATGCCGTTATTTACTGACAGCAGTACTTGAGTCGGCACGGTTACTTTTCATGAAGTCTTTCATCCCTTCTGCTATGCGTTTCTTTAACAAAAAATCGCATTTGTTATATTTGACCCACACAATATAGGGCCATTGTGTTAAACTTGCTCTTACACCCTGTTTACAACCTTCAGAAATCGACTCGTAGGATAACAGCCATGACAATTTTTCCGTGCATTTGTAATGCACGCAAATTAGGAAGAGGATTTTTTTAATTTGCTGGTCTTTCTGAAGGTAATCCACACTTTTTACTGAGCAATAAAGACTTTCAATAACACTTTACAGTGTTGCATGACCTCCTTTGACTTGAAGTATGCTATTTTCACAACCAGGACAATGTGGTTGCGATAATACGTAAGTACCAAAATATCAGTTTAAATATTAAATGTGCCCTTGAAATGCTATTGACATTTTGACAAAATATAATGTGAACTGTAAAATGAATGACTTGAAGAAGTGAAGTAATGCATCAATTTCAAAGACAATTCTTGACACTACAGTAGAAGTAAAAATGTATATTCACAAGGAAGTATTGAAATGTTTTAGTCTTCCATTTAAAGTAGCTTACTGTCAACATTTTGCGATATCAGAAAGTTTGAAGAGCTAGGAAATTACTGTTCTTTGTCTTTATAATGATTATTAGATGTTAGACTCTGCTTAGTTAAATGAATTGTGATATATGTTTATGAGGAAAAGTGGACTCAATTACTTATATTGGACTACACATTCCTGGAAACTCATCTGAAATGTTCCCAAATTACATGTGAATTTAAATGAAACTGCCTGATTAATAAGCATAATTTACTTTAACAACCTGAATCCATAAGCTATCTGCTCTATATATGCTACATTATATATGTCACTTGCATATGAAAGTTTCTAGAGCACACAAAAAATACATATTATTTTTGCAACATGCTATATTTGCACTAACCATACATTCTAAACAAACTCAATTGGCAACTGACAAGTTATTTATTTGAAACATCAGTCTAAATATTAATTGTGCCCTTGAAATATTGTTGCCGTTTTGACAAAACAAAACCTAAATTGAAAAAGGAATGATTTGAAGAAGTGAAGTATTGTACAGATTTCAAAGACAGCTATTGACACTACAATACAAGTAGAAATGTATACATGCAAGGAAAAATTGAAATGCTTTATACTTTGTTAAAATAGCTTATTGTTAACTTTTTGCTTTATCAGAAAATTTAAACAGCTAGGAAAGTATGTCTAATTTGTCTTTATAATGTTTACTAAAGTGATGTTAGTCGCTGACTTGTTTAATGGATTGCGAGTCATGTACAAGATGGACTACTGAATGTTATTTCTGTTTATCTATGTTTGCTGAATTTCTTTTATTAGTACCGATTTAAAACAAGGGAAAGAAAGGGAAGAGAAATCTCTGTTTTTGGTCAAGGGAGGAGAGGCTTAAGAGTATTCTAACTGCCCCGAGAACTCTCTAAAATGCTCTAAATACTATTTGATTAATACTTACCTAAGGTAAGTCTTGATTACCATATAGGTACCTTCACATTCATTCTAGACCTGATGTGATTACCCACTCTGGAAGCAGAAGGTGCCTTATGCAGGATGGGAATTGTCAAGGTGATCATAGGTCATTCTTAGACTCTGCTTTGTAAATCTATAAATATGTAAAAGCACTGCACACTAGAATGCAGGGTGCCTCTACTCAGAGTCAGGATACCACTGATAAGCCATGTCTTTTCATAAGTGTAAGTTGAAGTTGGTGAGCTGAAGAGTGGGAAAGAAAAGGAAGACAGTACACCTACAGTAAATTCATATTTCATTGGTAATCACGCATTGTCTCCTGTAGAGTAATTTTAGTCAAATTATTTTAGTAATAATCTAATTGTTGTTGGCTTATTTAGTGTATGCTCCTCTGTTGCATTTAATTTATCCAAAATGACATATCTGACATGTTTGGGATCTCTTAAGGGTAACTAAATATTGGATATTTTCTAAGTCAGCATAATAATTGTTTACACTACTAACATTCCATCCTGATATATAAAATACTATAGAACAATAATAGAATAATATAGAATTTCATATCTCTTTTAAGAAAATTCTCCATATAATAATTTAACATATGGAGGTCAGTTGATATTGTTGGTTAAAGGTATGAGTGATAATCCAGTAGATCTATCTGTATCTGTTGGATTAGGAATGACTTTCATTCCATGTTTAATGGGAAATTCATATTTACTTGTATTTGATACTTTAGAATTAATGGTTTATAGAAGTACTTTTTTAAGGCCTGACCAGAATTGTACCCTACTTATTTTTAAAGAAGAAAGAAAATTAAATTACACTCCCAAGTTCACACGCATAAAAATAACATCCAGTGTTATCAGAGAATATGGTATAACTACTATAATCAAAATAAAAAAAAAAAGAAGCAAAAAGTTTCTTCCAACAATAACTTGAAATGGATTTAACATTCTTATTGTTAAATACTAATGGCTTAAATAATGCAAATAAAAGATTAAACTTACTAAAATATTTAAATCTAAATAAGGCACAAGTAGTATTTCTCCAGGAAATGCATTTTAAGACTAATGATAGCTTTATTTGGAACCCTAAAGACTATACAGTCTTAGCTCAATCCTCCTATAGAACAAAGACAAAAGGAGTATCAGTTCTCTGGAAGAAAAACATAATCACTCCAAAAGTTATTTATAAATATGAAGACAAAGAAGGTCTACTAGCATTTGTTATAATTAAATTTAATAACAGAATATGGTCCTTAGCTAATCTACATTGGTTCCCAGGAATTGGAGCAGGAATGGTTAAAAAATACCTAGATTTTATTTCCAACAATTATAAAGGAAATCTTATACTGGGAGGAGACTTTAATTGTACCTTAGAAGCTTCTGAAACCACCAAGAAGTCTTTTCGTATAGCAACTATTTAAAAATCCTTAAAAAATGGATTGATTCATTTCATTTAATAGACACTTTTAAAGTAAAAGATGATAAATGCTTATTATTTTCCCATAAGGACCATAGATTTGGAACACAAACCAGAATAGACAAATTATTCGTAGTTCAAGATTTACAAAGAAAAATCCTCAGCTTCTCAATAGTTCCATGCCCCTTCTCAGATCATGACTCTCTGATAATGAAGCTCCAAACAGAGTTTAAACCTTTAAACCTCTCAACTAGAATTCCATCATATATCAGGAAAATTAAAGAATTCAGACCCTGGATGTTGTCAGGACTATAATTATTTCTTGAAATTAATAATACAACAGAAATCAGTAGAGTCATGGTTTGAGACTCATTAAAAGTGTATTTGTTTGGTAAGACCCTTAGCTGGTACAAAAACAAAGTTAGAGAGTGGGAATCTGAATCATTAGACTTGCAAAGCAGACTCTTGACAGCAAATTCTAAAAAAAAAAAAATCAGAATTGTCCAGAAGTCAAAAATGAAATAGAAGAATTAAATAAAAAATATAATGAAATTCTAACACACAAAACTTGTCTAGCCTTGGAAAAATTAAAAATAAACTCATTAGCCACCTCCCCTAGATATCTACATAACTTATCTACAAGAATTAAAATACAATCTAAAGTAAATACCATTAGTAGTATATATCATGAAAAGAAAGGGAAAAAAGTATCAGATATAGGAGACATCCTTGAAGCATTTCGGTTCCATTATATGGAACACTTCAAAAAAAAGAAGATTTAGATACCAACCAAATAAACTTAGATACAAACCTTATCAATATAAAAACAATTCCAGAAAACTTAAAACTAGACCTACAAAAACCTATATCATACAAAGAAACTGTTGACAAGATAAAAGAAAGTAAATCTAACAAAGCTCCAGGGATAGATGGTATAATTACGAAATTTACAAACTCTTCCCTTCAACAGTAATCTCCCTTTTTCATAAAACTTTGCTAGAAGTCCAGTCAGAAGCAAAAATACCACCCTCGTGGAAATATTCTCTCATAACACTAATTCTAAAAGATAATAAACCATCAGACCTTTGCACCTCATACAGACCTGTATCATTACTGAATAATGATTACAAAATATTCATGTCAATCCTAGCTAACAGAATGAAAATCCCACTTTCATAGACAATTAATAATGATCAAACTGGATTTTTATATAACAGGCACACACATGATAATATTAAAAGGATACTTACTCTTATAGATTATGTGAATAAAGAAAATAGAGAAACACTTGTAATCAGATTAGACATAGAAAAAGCCTTTGATTCCCTCAACTGGGAATATCCATTTAAAACTTTAGCATTACTTGAATTTCCTCCTCCCTTCATCTTATTACTAAAAACATATATATTAATAACTTAGCCTACATTAAATTAGTTTTTTTCACCTCAGAATCTATCCATATAACAAAAGGTACTAAACAAGGATGCCCCATTTCTCCTATTTTATTTGCTTTGGCTATAGAAATACTTGCAGAAATAATACACAATAATCCAAGAATAAAATGAATAGAAGTCTATGACCAGTACATTTCTAAAATAATGCTTTTTGCTGATTATATTTTATTAACCCTATCAAACTCCAGAGAGTCATTTGGAGAGCTAGAAGAAGTAATGGAGAAATGTTATAAGATTTCAGGTCTACACTTTAATAGATCAAAATCAAAATTTCTATTTTTAAATAAGAAAAAAGACCTACAAGGTTACAGATAAATCCATCATAGGAAAACAAGAACTTATGCTAAATTATTTAGAAATAGTGTTATGCAAAAATATAAATGAAACAATATTAATAAATTATAAAAACATTATTGAAGCAATAAAAATATATATAGAAAAGTGGAACAAAATTATATTAACTTTTGAAGACAGATTGGCAGTAAGACCATTTTTATTAATTGCAAAAATACTATATGTAGCATTAGCAATACAGTTAATTCCTGAAAGATGTTTAATACATTTTTTATGGTATCCCAAAAAGAATAGAGTAGCTCTAACTCATCACATTAGACCTTGGAAACAAGGAGGATTGAACTTCCCAGAAATAGAAACATATATAAAAGCATCTGTGCTTAAAACTACAATAGGCTGGATAAACCCAAATTATTTTGCCAACTGGAAAGAATTAACAAAGGCTATATTAACAAATGAATTTAATCTGTTAAAAAAAAAAATTAATAGTAGACAAATCAAACAAACCCTGGTACATACTATGCATAAGTATACAATATAATATAACAACACCTTCTAAAACAATACTGCTTAATCATTACATCAATTCCTTTAGGACACTTATCAATGCAAACATAGATCTAAAACTTTGGTTTGATCTTTTAACCCAATTTACCACCACTAAGAACTTTCCTCACAAAATATATAGGGAAACAATAACCTCCTGGGAACAAAATGGATTCTTATCCTGGTTTCAATGTGTAAATAAATTAAATGTTTTAGATATACATATGATAAAAACTGCTTACAGTATTCCAACACAGGACTGGTTAACCTTGCAAAGCATTCTAATGTACACTCAAGATTTATGCAGATTAATTAATAATTCCTCATTTAAAGATATTCCAAATCTAATAAGTTTTCTGTATGAATTTATATATAATAGTTGTGAAAAGAAAAAATCCATTTCAAATCTATATAAAGAGTTAATAACATATAAAACAATTAACAAACCATCATATTGGCAGTTCTTAACAAAAGGTCAGTCATTGCAATTAACAGAAGAAATTAAAAGTAACATATTACTATCAGTTAATTACACCTCTAACACACAGTACTGGAAAATATTTAACTGGTAATACTTACATAGAGCATTTTTAACACCAGATAGAATTAAAAAGATCAGTACTACTAAAAATGTTTTTTGCTGGAGGTGTGAAAAGTCAAATAAAGCAGACTGGATTTATATTTTTTATGAATGTAATAAAATTAAATCATATTGGAATGGAATTACTCATTTTTACAAGCTTTATTTAATTAATCCTTTACCTTTACTAAAATACCCGCGGCAGTGGTGCTGCGGTAGCGTTGTTGCCTCACAGCAAGATGTTGTCCCATTCGATTCTCAACTAGAGCGTCTTCTGTGTGGAGGCATACGTGAATGGGCGTGCCTTCATTGAAGGTTGTGCGTCAGGGCTGGTAACTCGGCACGTAAAAATCCACTACCAAACATTAGCAGACCGGAGTTCCGCTGTGGCGACCCCTAACCGGGATAAGCCAAAAGACACAACAACCTTAACTAAAATATTGATAATACTAAATGTAAATGAAGGTCCCTACCTGAATAAGACAAATATGTATTTGTTATAGACAATACTTGCTATATCTAGGAAATGCGTAACCAGAAGGTGGAATTCAAATACACCCCCAACCTTGGAAGAATTCTACACTTTACTGAAGACAACTGCATTGATGGAAATAAAAATCAAAGAACTACAAATCTATCCCAGGCCATTGGTAAATAATTCTTGGTAGAAAGTTATATTGTTGTTGGACACTCTGCAATAATCAGTATTGTATCTCTGATAACTGATCTGTTAATTCTGTATTTAATAACATGCAGTGTATATAACTGAAAGTCAGGCTATTGTAAATATTGTATATAGTTTAAAATGATATTTAAAAATATTATGTAAATGTTATTTTAATTGAAAAAAAAAATATTTGAGAAAAAAAAAAGAAACTCAGCCAGCTGGGAATTAACCCATATGTCACTAGATGTGTAGCCCTGTGGTTCACTGACAGAACACATACAGTCAAACTTGCGGATTCCACCTCTACAAGCAGACCAGTTACCAGTGGTGTACCACAAAGATCTGTGTTGGGCCCTCTACTGATTGGAATATATTTCTAAGAAGTCCAGGTGAAAATACGTGACCCGTGGATTACCAAATTCACCAATGACTGCAAACTGGGTGCAATCATTGAGTCTCCCAATGATGTTGACATACTACAAAAAGGGCTTATAAAGACAATTCATTGGTGCCAAAGCCACAGACTTTAACTAAATGCAAAAAAAAAACAAAATGTGTTGTTATCCCTTTTGGCAAAAGTAAGTCTCTGCCAGTATTGACATTACCACCCTTAGATCAAATCCCTGCAGTGAGAGATTTGGGAGCATAGGTTGATAGCAACCTTAACCTCAATCACCATGCATCCACAGTGGTAAGGAAGGCTTTCTATATTGCACATTTCATAAGTAAGGGTATCGCATGAAGAGCTAAGGATGTTATAACTCCCCTGTACTTATCACTCGTCAGACCACTAGTAGAGTACAATGCTCCCTTTTGTATTTACCTCATCAAAACACCTGCAGCATCTTAAGAGAAAATTAAGGGCCTTCAACACATGACCTACATGGACAGACTGAAGGACTCGTCGCTGTACTCAGTATTTTATAGGCTGCTGAGAGGTGACTAGTGCCTGGCCTACAGAGCAGTCTCGGACCCTGCTCTAATGCAAATGCTGCACATCTATAAGTCAAATGGGACAATATTCACTTGCTCTAGGTATCTTAACCTAGCCTCTGACATTAACAGGACATGCTGGAGAGACAGATATGTCTCTCAGAGAATGCCACTCCTCTGGAATAAACTCCCAATTCACGTAAAATAGAGCTCCTCAATGACCCTATTTAAGCGTAACTTAGACAACTGGATCTGAAACTGTAAATTTACCCCAGGGGTGTCACCTTTGTCCCTCTTGGATAAGGTCAGTTGGTGCTGATCATAGACTCGCACTGCAAATATTAGACCATACAATTTGGCAAATAAGGGAACAAGGGTATGACATGGCTAGGCTTATAAAGGCCCTAGGGCCAATAGCCTACTAACCTCCTATGAACCTATAAGTTAATGCAAGATTATACATGTTTTAAGCATTCAGATGTTTTAAAAGAATGTTTTATAAGCATACCTCTCAGCAATACAGATTTTGGCAGAATGCCCAGGTATTTGCCTCATATTTTAGTCCATTTTTCATAAAAGTGTGTTTTTCTGACAAATATCTGGCAAATCATTGAGGATTGAAGTCAGAAAATAATAACAGACATTTGAGTTTCAGACTTCATACTCTTCAGAAAATTTATGCTAATGAAAAATGTGTTACAATTTTCTAAGATTGTAAAAGCAATATTTAAAAATTGCCCCTATTTTGGGGCCTTTGTGCCCCCATTATTGATGGCTTTGTCCAGATTTCTTGATCTAAGTAGTTGAGAGGTATGTTTATAAGTACCTTTAGCTTCACATAAATGAGACTGGGCAATAGCTTCAAATCTCAGAGAAAATGGCATATGACTTTACTTAAGGAATGTGAACAGTCTTATGACAGTTAATAATATGAGGAGAGTTTGATGCCTGGCAGTTAGTGCAGTCAATTGAAATCATAAACTGTTGATAAGTTGTTTCTTGTAGTTTGGGTTTTGATTCCATTTGCTTTCAACTACCTGATGTGTGACTCTTGAGTGGGTTACTTGACCAGACAGTGTTCTAGGGTTTTTGATAGGCTGGGATGGTCTCTATGTTGTGCAACTTATTTACTTTACATTTTATTAACCAGGTAGTGTCTAACAGGGTCATGAAGCCTGTTTTCAGCAGAGACATATATAATTAAGGGCATGACATCTAGGTCCAAAGAGGTCATTATCCCACTGTACTCCTCCCTTATCAGGCTAGTCATAGAGTACAATGCTCCCTTTTGGTATGTACCTAAACAGGCATATTACAGCAACTAGAGTGACCTCAGAGATACCTTACAAAAAGAATACAAAGCATAGCAAACCTGCCTTATGCAGAGCACCTTAAAGCCCTTTCCCTCTACTCAGTCTCCTATAGATTGCTGAGGGTGATGTATGCCTGGCTTACAAGGCATCCACAAGTCCCAAGCTTAAGAATTTCCTACATATTCATAAGTCAAAGAGTACCAGAACTACAAGGTCTAGTGACCTAAAATTTGCCTGTGACTTAACGAGAGCATGCTGGATAAACACGTGTCCCAGAGACTGTCCCTCCTATGGAACAGGCTTCTTATCCATGTGGTGCTGAGTCTATTACCTAGTTTATGTGCATCCTAAACCAGTGGATGGGGAATAGGAAATTTACACCAGGCCTGGCACCCATGTCCCTTATGGACAGAGTTAGCTTATAAATGCCTGTTTGAGTACAAGACATTATCATTCTTTCAGGGAAAACTTTGCTAGGCTTAGAAAGGCCCAACTTTGTGTCATTAGGCTGGTAATAGTCTATGAATCTATGAAATCCTTGGCTACATTCCTGATGAATTATTTATTTATGTATTTAGCATTTGTTGACCGGGAAAGTCCAACTACGACAGAGCCTATTTTCAGTGGAAGACCAGGGAGAAATGCTCTAGACGCATGTCATTAGAGTGCGGGAGGAAACAGGAGTACCCGTAGGAAACCCACGCAAATGCAGGGAGAACATGCAAAATCCACACAAAAAGCACCCCAGCTGAGAATCGAACCAGAGAACCTCTTACTGTGAGGTGACAGCATTAACCGTTGCACCACTGTGACACCCATATTGTTTAAATGGCTACAAATTACCATGAAGGAAGATGAATGTCAACTAGTTTGTTTTCTTGCTGTATAATATTGTTGTTGCATATTCTTCAGGGAGAGAGAATGTTTGTGCTCTGAGCATTCAGATAGTGTTATGAAAAGATTGCTGTTTGAGTTCCTTTAGCTTGACCTAAATGACAGTTGTTGGTGACCCTGGACGTCGGAGTGAAAGGCATGTGACTTTGCTTGTGGAACACATAATGTGAGAGTTTGCAAGATTTGGGGTCTTGCAGTTTTTGCAGTGGCTTGCTGCTGTGAGCAGTTAAAATGTGGTTTCATGTCATCTGAGATTTGATTCCCATAGCTGTTTTCTGCTTTTGTGATTCCAGGCAGGTTGCTTGATCAAAGTATGCTCTGGCCAGTTTTGGAAGCTGGCATAGTTTCCTCAGCGGTTTCCCTGATTAGATTACTGGTACCTACCTACCTGTGAACCTGGAGATTAAATATATGTTTACATGGATACAAATGACTTTATGATGGTGGGGAGATGACAGTGAATTTTTTTATTTACAATATTTTTGATAAATATTAGATGAAGCAGGAATGTAGATGTTTTAAGCAGTCAGAGTTATTAAAGGACTGTTACATTAGTACCTTTAGCTTCATCGCCTGGCTGGTGATGGCTCCTTATATTAGAGTGGGTGACATTTGAATTTTCTTGTTGGAATTGAACAGTCCTAAAAAAGTTAATGATGAGACTCATGGGGATAGATTCACAAATAAAATGAGCCTTCAGGCAATAATTTCCTGTTTGTTTTCATACAGCCATTAGTCTTATGATCGGTTTTACTACAGAGGTCATAGAGCAGTAACTGCTAATACGTGTGACTGATACAAGATGTCTTCTTTAAAATATATTTCTGTAAATTTAAATGCTCTCAACAGTGGCAAAATGAGCAGTATGTAGTTAAAAATGCATAGAACACAATGGTTTTTACATGAAAATAATTTCCCTCAACATGATTCTAATCAAAGGAATATACAGCATTTATGATCTCACAGATGGGTTGCCAGTGGAGTGTGTGCGCACCAGGGTTCAGCTCTAAGCCCACTACTCTTCATACTGGTGATGGACTACATTAACAAACAGTTCAGAGGGAATAGATCAATAAATTTGCTGTATGCAGACGATGTGGCATTACAGGCAGATTGTGAGGAAGAACTTCAACAAAGGATAGCGGAATGGAATGCAAAACTGAGCGCACATGGGAGGAAGATAAGATGGTGGTAATGTCCTCAAATGGGGGGATATCAGAAGAAACTGAGAACTGACATAGAAGGGAAAATGGTGGAATGGGTTAAAAGCTTCAAGTTTTTGGGAGGGGTGGTTCAGGAAAAGGAAAGTCTGAATGAAGAGGTGAAAGCTAGAACCAGAGTTGCTGCAACCAACTGGCATAGATTCTCAGGAGTTGCCTATAACAGAAGAATGCCAAAGAAGCTAAAAATAAGGTGTACAAGACAGTGCTGTGACTAGTACTACTGCATGGTACAGAAACCTCAGCAGTAAAGGCAGAGCAATTGAGGAAGTTAAAGGTGATGGAAATGAAGTGCCTGAGATGAGTAGTGGTATGCACACTGCGGGACAGATGAAGAAATGAGGACATAAGGGCAGAAGCCAAAGTAGCTACAATTGCAGAAAAGGTCAAATTGAACAGATTATGGTGGTTCAGGCACATGTGCAGAAAAGGAGAAGACAATCTCATGAAGAAGATTTGGGACAGGCAGGTAGAAGGCAAGAGGAAATGAGGGCATCCAGCAAAAAGGTGGATGGATTGTATGAGAGAAAACCTGTGACAGTCAAGCATGAGTGCTGAAGAAGGCAGGAGAATGGCTTTGAATAGCGATAGATGGCAACAGTTGACACAACACCTTGACCTCGTAGAAAAATGGGAAAAAGGGGTTACTGATGATGATGATAATACAGCACTAAAAATTCTAGCACTAAAGAAAAGAGAAAGGGGACAGCAATCTTATGGAGACATTATGTTATAATGCATAGTAACCCTAGGCATTGACTAATACAGTGACAATAAAGTATAATATGTATAGTCATTATAAAATATCTAAAAGAGTATAAACCTGAGCAATTATATACTAGATTCTCTAGGAAGTATTGAAATTTTAACTTCAGATATGAATGGAAATATAAAAATGGTAGGATACTTTAACTGTGTACTTAAAGAAAACAATGCTAGTGCAATTAACATGCCTAAAATATCTGCATCTGCTTAGGGTTTTAGCCTTAACTTGATTTTAAACGTATTATTCTTATAGATTTGGTATGCAGTCGAGAAGTGATAGGGTAAATATTTGAAACAATTAGGTTTCTGAAATAGGAAAGGTAACGGTAATAACATATCCTTTATCAGATGATAGTGCAAATGCTTCTGCAGTAATGACAAATCTAAGAGAATTGGCTTCTTAGGCTGCCAGCTTAAGTAACAAAGTTAAAAGATTTTAAAGAGGGCTTTCTAACATAAATAGCAATTCTTAGACTTCAGTAAGAATGGTGAAGTTTCTGATATGATCTTTTAAAACTTAGTGAAGCATATTTATATGGCAAAATATGTCCTTGGTATTATAACAAGATAAAACCTTGGCATAGGGGTTTATTGGAATTGTAAGGAAAGTTAGACAAAATAAACTTTAAAATAAAAAAAATAGACAAGGCCTATCAAAAATTAAAAAAAAAATGGATGCAGAATTTCAGAAAGTCACACTGCATAAGGTTTCTATAAGATTAGAAGAAGTTAAAATACATTCTTTTTATGCAACTCCTAAAGGCTAATCTAAGTTAGCTCTTAAATTTACAAAGGCAGCAAGAAAAAAATCATATCAGTAACATACATGTCCCTCGTAGTAATAAGAAATATGCAAAGTTGGAAGAAATGTTGGTCTCTTTTAAAAACACTATGAGAAAAATTAATACACAAAATACTAGTGGATAAAATTGAAAAAAAGTAATTGATGCCTTTTTAAACAAGATTATACAAAAAGTTATATTCAATGGAAATAAGGAAAATAGAAAAAAACATTTCTGTGACAGAAATAAAGGATCAAATTATAAGTTAAAGGCAAATAAAGGCCCATGTAATTATGATATAATTTTTAAATGTATAAAATATTATCTCATAGTGTTTTATCTCTTTTTCAGAAAATATTCACAGAAATTAAAATGACATTCAAAATGCTTCCAGCGTGAAAATGTACAATCATTTTTACCTTATTAAGACAAGATAAAGTTTAATCTCTGTGCTGTTCTTACACACCCATTTCATCATTGAATGTTGATTACAGAAATGATATGTTAATCCTTGCTAATTGATTAAATATATTGTCTACATTAACAGAAGAAAACTTAACTTGATTTATATTAAATAGCTGAAAACAGGATAACATGGAAAGAAAATTGCTTTAATTGATCATGCTAATAACAATAACAACAGTTTATATAATTAACCCAGATCTATATGTTTTATTTAAAGTGTTAGAAATGTACATATTTCCAATTAAATTTATATGTTGTATTCATATTTTTTTATCAGCATTCATTCTTTTATTTCTCGTCCAGTAAAAATAAAAGTCATGATTTTATTATTCTCAAATGAAATACATCGTCTTTATTCTGGAAATTATTGTATACTACATTATTGCATATGTCATTTATCACTCCACATAGAATTGGTATTCTATAGAAAAAGGCATTTATTGGATGTGTAAATCGTAAATAAAAGCTGATTGGCAGCATATGGTTTATGTTTGCAAAGTTCCATTTTGGGGAAAAAAGTCAATGTTTTCTGCAAACTTTTTGGTCTGATAAATTCATTCTAATAAAGCATTTGTTGTTCTTTAATGTTCCATTTCCCAGATTTGCACCCAAGTTTCCATTTCTCCTTCTCTGGAGCTTGTTGGCAATAGCCAGTAAAATGAGATTATGCTTTACTTTACAGAATTTATCAATACTGCCCATGTTTTGTGCCATAAAGAAATGTCTTCTATTAAGATGAGAACAATCCAAATAACAGCATATAGATCTTAACTGTCAGTACAAAAAGAAGCAAAAGAACCACAGGGATATAGTAACTTGTGGTCAATGAATAGGTTTTGATTGTTTAATGAATTGTAGTAATGTATAGAGCAATGATTGATGTAGCCGTCTGTGTCAAAATGTTTTTATTATGCAAATGTGTTTATTCTTGCTTATAACATTTCAATAAAATATTTGAAAAATGTTTGATTTGTGAGTACATTCTGCTGCTTATGGGGCAAGATGATTATGCATGGAATTCTTTGTTTTAAGTTTGCAATATAAATGGTAGCAGTTTTTCTTTATGTTGTATAGCTCATCTCTGTGCAAAGTAATTGCAGTTATGTGGACTAGTCATTTGTACAACTGTGCATTAAGTGCATTTGTGCTACACAACTGCATTGTGCTATATATGTTTTGCACCATCTACAGGCTCTTAGCACTCTGTAAGATATACATATAAACTATATTTATCACAGTATAAGGCACAGGAAGAAATTATATTTCATTGTTTGGGTACTGTCAAGAGTATTTTATGTAAAGTATTGTTTAAAGTGTTGCATGTGTGTGTTCATAGAATATGATAGCCAAGTTATGAACTTTGTTGGAAGGATGTCGATACTCCTTACAGGTTGCATTTATCGTTGACTTACTGTAGATGTCTCCAGAATGAAGAACACTAGCCTTCATAATGTGGAACACATACTAACAACTTCAACTAGGAATGTCATAAGATGGTTACAATGTGCTGGTTTTACTTATAAAAGAGATCTTTTAATGAATTACTATGAATCATTTCTATTTACTATGGATATGAGTTAAAACTTCTTAACACTGACACACCCTTTCAATCTAGAACATCTAGGAACATAACATTTTTAAGATCCCAAATGAGGTATGCTCCTCATAATAAGGTACACTGGAGAGGTATGGTGTCCGTATGGATTTCGTTTGCTGTCATCGATTAGGTTATAATTATTGATATAATTATACATACAAGCAGATTTCTTATAGGAAAATACAACTTAGAACAATGACTTGCAATGATTATATTGATGCACATAATGTTTAAATGATAATTTGTTTTTATGAAAATGCATTTATAAATCTGTGTGTATATTTTGCAGTAGGATGTGTGGGAAATATTGAGTAGTGTGATCTACATGGAAAGCTTTATAATGAAAGCTGTGCAGTTGTCTAACATAAAGTTTAGTTGAAGTTTTTGTGCATTTTCTAGAGTACATAGTCATAATATCTTACACTAAATAATGAATCGATAACTCTTTTGAAGTGACAGTTTAGCTGTTTTTAAGCTGTTGATATACCTAATTATAGTATAATACATAAAAGGGTCTAACTACCATATTATTTATTTTGTTTGCTGTATTGACAATTATAAAGAATTATTGTTATCGGTTGTAGTTAATAGCATTATGGTAGAAAGTGAGGTATTTAGTTTATTTTGATGTATAGTATAAATTGGCATGGTTAAAACTATCCATGTTTAGTATTTCATATGCTAGAAGAGTTTTTTGAGAATGGTTTCATAGTGTAGTTACTTTGTTATTTTCTTGAATGTTAAACTTACTTTGCAGTCTGATTTAGTTATTTCTTCTGTGCTACTACTACTACCAAAAATAAAAGTGTTTCCTAAAGGGATTATATTGTGAGAGAAGCACATAAATTAAGAGTGTCAGCTGTGTCTTCTTTGGGCCTCATCACTATTCATAATGTAGAAATACTAAGTGTAAAACTTGTTTGATTTATTAACTAAGTTGTGGTGTTTTTTCTGGGGGATCTGTTTGTGTGTTATTTTTGCTATATGATGATCTTGATGTCAAAAAGTGATTGCTGCCATACCGCTCAACCTGGAAACATCAAAAATCTGAACAAAGACCCATAAAAAATAGGTACAAATCTGTGTACTGATTAACATGGAATTTGCATACATAATTATGTAACTCAACCCACTCCACTGGAATTGTATGTTACCAACTTTCAAACACAAACTGAACAACCAAAATTTGGCCCCAGAGTCCCCCTGCAGCCATTCCAGTGTCCCATTACTTGGCTATTTCACCCCGTTTACCATAAACACTGTAATGTTCATACTGCTTTGCTTCTACAATGATTATTTGGATTTTGTTTAAAACTTTTATTTTACATTTTATAGCATAAACACTAATAGACATCTGCTAAACAAAGCAATACAGTCTCACAGTGAAAATAGACTTAGCATTAAAACTTCTCTGACCTTGAAACTCATATTCATTGAACCAGCACTGAAACCAACATTCAAAGAAAATGTATCTGGCCAGTGGCGGATAAAGATTACCTTTGGGTTGTTTTCAAATCATAGGCCCCTTGCATATGAAACATACATGTTTTCTTTGATACACCTTCCTGACTGTATTAAATTATACTCCTTGTATAATACAGCACACTTGTTAGAGCACATTTTAAATTTATTGTTTTGAACATTTCTTCAGTAAGCAGTGAAACAAAACACATGAACCTACAATCCACCAGTATCAGTAAATATGCACAACCTCTGCAGAAGTAAACGTCATCAAAATAATTCCACATTAAAGAGATCTGTAAGTAATGAAGAGGTTGCTGCTAGCAAACAACTTTATAGTTCATTGTTTCTTCTACAAATAATGTGCCTGTTGCCCTTGAGGAATAAATTGCCTATGCTACATTAAAAAATGATACGCGAGTAATATTTCAATAGGGAATGGATGGAAAACTGATAACAGGTTCATAGTTATTAGGTGTCTCTGCCAAAGGAGGATATTTTCAGGACTGCAGCATCCACCCACTTGAAAAGTATGACTCAATACAGTATCAGCAATCCATCTACATACCGTGGGAGTAGAACCCACAGCCTTCTGCAGCAAAAGCAAGTATACTACCTGTTCTGCTACTAACAATGCAAGTAGACTTTGCATAAGCAGCACTAAACTTCTCTTTCCATGAAGGACTGTGCAGCACAAGAAATCAGGAAAAAGTCAACATTTATTGGAGGGGGGGGGGGCAATGGCCCAAAACCATGGACACATTTTAAACATTGCTTGTATAATCTTAGAAAGTTGCTAAAATAAAATGTTGTGTCACCATGTGTTTCCTAAAATATGGGAAGACTGAAACTTAAATCGCGGCCATTATTTTGTGAATTAATTTCTCACTGATTTGCCAGAAAACCACAAATTTTATATTTATTTAACATTAGTTTACCAGGAAAGTCCAACTTGCAGTAAATCCAGTTTTCAGCAGAGGCCTGGGGAGAAACACTCCAGATGCATGTCTTTGTATTGCGGGAGTAAACTGGAGCACTCGGAGGAAACCCACAGAAATGCAGGGAGGACACGCAGAATCCACACAGAAAGCAATTCGGCCAAGAACAACACTACCACTGCACCATCTAAATTTTAAAAGGAACAGACCAAAAGTATGACCCAGACATTTTGTGAAAATTTGTACAATTGAGAGCTGTAACTCCTTCATAAGGCATAACAGAAATCAATATTTTAATAGCTTCTTTTAGAAATTATTTGTAATTTTTATTTTTTTATGTAACCTTTGATATTCATTTCTGTTACTAATATTATTGATGGTGTAACGTGGCTATGTAGTTCAGTTTATATCGAAATGTATATTCTCTTCCACTTCTAACTTCTTAAAGGCACACGTATAACTTAGTATTTCTGGTATGATTAGAAAATCAAACAAGTAAATAAGAAACGCTCATTAATGAATGTACAGAAAAAAAAATAGTCAGAGTTGGGTCAAATTCATGCGTATCAAATTTTCAGTCTACTATGAGAAATCATGCTAAATATAATGCTAACTACTAGCATGGTACAGTACAATAAGCCTAACTTAGAGTTTCATTAGTACTTTTAATGAAAAAATGGAAGTGTACAGTCCTGGACTCCAGGGATCAGATTAGATTTTTTTAAATTATAGAGCAATCTCAGAAATAAGCACTATTTCTTTAACAAAACCAGAATGACTGTCAATGCCCTCAGCTCTCTACAACCTATTTCACTTTTTTTCCATTTTCAGTCCTGTTTTATTTATGTTTTAGCTGTCTGAATACAGTTTGCAAAGAATTATGTCTGTGCTGAACAATTGGATATCTCCAGGTGATGAGACCTGGAAATCTGAACTAGAGCCCACTTTAAATAAGCTACCTCTGTAATAAAGAAATTCTGCTGCTACAGGGCAAGCATTGGTTAGCAAATAGCAATTTATTCTTTTAATCTTTTTACCTCAAGGTAGAGTAGGAACTGGGGGGAAGAGAAAGTAAAATATTTCTTCTTGTCTGTTACACTCACACTGCCTCTCTGACCCGAGTCTGACTGCTGCTGCTTCTTGCTGCCCTGCTGCACTGAAGTCTGAAACAATCAAATGAATGGCCTGCTTGGGGACAGAGTAGCCTTGCTGGCTGTCACTGACACTGACTGTAACTGTAACTCAAACCTCAGGCTCTAATTAAAAACAAAAAAACACTGTCGGGTCTGTTGCTGCTCTCTTGCAGACTGACTCTGAGCTGTAGCCTGCCTGCTGTTTTTGACTGCTCTGCTCTGTAGTAATTTGAAAGAAGTGCTCTCTGCTGCCTTTAACAAAGTTGCTGCACAAGTCTGAGTCTCAGAGATGCATGCTACTCTCTTAAATGCATTGCAGCCCAAACATAAGCAAAGTCCAGCAGGCAGCAGCCAATGAGTCAACTCTGAGCCGGATTCTGACAGGCTGCTCATGACACTGACATCATCACTCACACCTCTGCACATGATGATCTCAGTGGAAAATTGCCGAGGGAATTTTTATTTTTAAGAAGCCGGGAAAGAATCGGGAATTAAGGGGCCAGTCGGGAATTCATGGCACCCCATTATTTGGACCTCAAACCGGTAAATGCCAAGGAATTTGGTACGGTTGAGAGGTATGATTGCTGCCTAGATTAAGGAAAGAAAGTGTATTGAGAACCAGTTGTGCCAGTTTTCATATTTAAGAAGAGGAAGGCTGTATGATGTTAAACACTTCAAATTTGATACATGTAATCTTTCAGTAAATAAAACTGAGTATAGTGTTATGCTATACACTGTCATATGTTGGCTGTGTTGATGGGTAGGCCTGCAAGAATTTAAAAGAGGCACAAGCATGTAACAGAGTGGTAATAAAATTACAAATTGGTTGGAGAAGAATGTGATGAGCTGATGTGGTCAGACTGTGTTTTGATGAATAAGTGATGAATAAGTGGAAGGTGTGAGAATGCCTTCATAGGTAAGGTGATTTCAGGCCTGATATAGAATATGGAGGTAGGTAAATTCATTAACTTAAGATTTTTGACTTTTGTGTTTTGTTTATAAAGTATTAGGCTCTATATTTTAAGAGGCTTTACAAGGTTGGAACGCCTTGAAAGAGATTTTCTCAAATGTATGGTTTGAGATATTTAGATTGAAGTGATGAGGGAGACTAAAGTGCCAATTTTCTGCATTAACTTACTCCAAGTAATAGGCTAGACATTATGTTTCCCTGTATGTTTAATGAAGGTTTGCAGGAAAGTTGGCAGGAAACATTAAATACATTGTTAAACATATAAGGATAAGTCACTGATGGTCTAATAACCTAAATAAATTCAGTTCATTATGCAAATTAATTATGTTTGTCCTTAATGGTATCACTGTACTGGACTAGACTGTATTCTTATAAAGATGTTTATTGGAATCAGTATACTGAGCTTGTAGAGGGGTTACTTTAATTTTTTTAGATTTCTCTTTATGGATTTTAGGTAAAGTCCAAGAAGAAAACAGGTTGTTTGATATGTTTTACCTTGGAAGGAGTTGCATGAGAGATGGAGGACTGGTAACTTGTACGATTAGTGAAGTAAGATGATAAGATGAATATTTATAATGTATATAAAGATATGTTTTTTGACTGTTAAAAATATAACCAGTTCATTAGTTGAATGACTGTTGATGGATGTTCACATCAATTCTGATAATTATTGTGTAAGATAATCCCCAGTTAGCTAAGTAATGGCACAATGATGTTGTTGTTGTTAAGTCTTTCGGCTTTTCCCGGTTAGGGGTCGCCACAGCAGAATTCCGGTCCGCTAATGATTGGCAGTAGATTTTTACGTGCCAAGTTGCCAGCCCTTACGCACAACCTTCAACGAAGGTACGCCCATTCACGCATGTCTCCACACAGAAGACACTTTCGCTGAGAATTGAACAGGACAACATCTTACTGTGAGGCGACAAAATGGCACAATGATAAGAGTTCAGAAAGATTATAAAAGTGGAAATCATTAGGTTGAACATCACAGTACAGAGGAACATTAATCTTGTAGGGATCGAGTATTAAGACTGATGTTTTGGATTGAATCAGTGTTTTTGCATTTTTATGCAGTGGTGCATGTGTTTGACTCTATTTCCCAGTTTTGATGTTTCGGTGTTGTTTTTATTGTGTTATTAAGAAATATGATTTATTATATTTTAATAGTAATATGTCAAAATACATACAAATACAGTTTAAACAGTTCTCAATAGTCTTATTTTCATTAAAACAAGTATAAAAATGTGTAGTGTAAGTTGTAATCACATCTGCTAAATTAACCATTGTTACTCAAAAAGTGTTAATTTTCCTAAAGCTTATTTTACAAGCTCTTTAGATCTAGTGTCATCTGTATTTCTTAAGTTTTAAAAATCGTATTAATATTTTGTTATAACAGTTGGACATGGCCTCGTACCATTTTATTTCTAGTAGTCTAACAATGGGTTACACAGTGTTTCTTTAAACATGACGTTGTATGATTTTCAAGAGAAATATTTACAATATAGTGATTCCAAGATAAGTGATTACGTATTATTTTTACTTAGGCATGTTTTGTAATTAAGGTATCCAGCATGGATTGTGAAAACGTACAGATAGTCTCACAAAATGATTTCATATTTATAGCCATAAATGTAAATATCTATGGCATATAGTCTTTGCCTGCATGATCTCTGAGTACTTAAAAACATAGGTCAATATCTAATCAGGCTGATCAATAATAATATTATTGTAGAGCAGGGATATATGCTAACTCAGATCTACATACATACATATATCTATAGATATGTACATAATGTGTGTGTGTGTGTGTGTGTGTGTGTGTGTGTGTGTGTGTGTGTGTGTGTGTGTGTGTGTGTGTGTATAATATGAACAAACACATATGCACACACACTTTATTGCAGCTGCTAATTTTATTTATTTATTTATTTTACATTTGTTGACTGGGCTAGTCTAGCTGGATACATTTCCATTTTCAGTAGAGGCCCGGGGAGAAAAGCTCCACATAAATTTTAACAAAAAAAAGTTACAATAAACAAGCAAATGGACAAATCATCATAGATGAAAAGACAAATAAAAAAATATAGTACCCAATAACAGATATATACATAAAGAGAATCACATTTCTAAGAATAACATTAATTAGCTGAAATAACATCAAGAACAAGGCACAAAACAGAGAGCAAAATTGATTTATAATATTATATAGAACTAATCTTAGTAACAGAAGGAGAAAGAGAAGCACTAAAGTAGGAGAGGAGGAAGGGAAGCAGTTTAAGAAAAGAGAAGGGAAAGTTGAGAGAGATTAGCATAGAGGAAAGAAGAAACAAAATACTCTAAAAGGAGGTAGACTGAAGCAGATACAGTAAAGAGAGAGGGAAAGTAAAGTAGTAGGAAAGTGCAGAGGAGGTAAAAGATTAGTCAGGTTTTGAACAGGAACAGAGCCAGTGGCTTTGGAAGTAATCTTTGATTTTATGTTTAAAGAGAGGCAGAGATGTGGTAAGTGTTATATCGCTAGGAAGCAGATTCCAGTTCCTTCCTACAGTATTATTGAATAGAGGGTCACCGGCAGAATTATTAGTCTTTGTTATAGTAGCCATAAGTTTACTGGATGAGCGAAGGGAGTTTAGGTTGTTATAAGGGATTAAAAGTTTAGAAAGAATAGGGGTTTTGTTTTGTTGGTATAAAATGTTATGGGCAATAGTGAGTTGAGGGATTAAAAGAAGGTTTTGTAGTTCAAGCCAGCCTAGAAGTTTCAGGTTAATACAGTGATGAGTTCTAAAAGGGTTACTAGTGTTGTTGTAGCAAGTAGCCAGTTTGTTAAGGTTGGCTTTCTTAAGGTTAGTAAAAATTGGTGAGGCATAAAGAAGAGTTGACAAAAGATGGGAGTGGGCAATTTTGGCTCTGGATGATGATGTTAGGAAAGGTTTAATTCTATATAGGCTTCCTATTTTTCTATTGACTGTTTTAATGGTGTTGTTGATATGCTGATCAAAGGAGAGGTTGTTATCAATTGTTATTTCTAATAATTTTGTTGTTGGATCAGGAGCAATGAGAGTGGCATTATTTGAGGAGATGGTGAAGTCCAAGGGGGAGGACCTAGTACTAGGAGAGAAAAGGAGAAGTTTAGTTTTTTTGGCATTGAGGAGGAGGTTGCGTCTGGTGAACCAAGTTTCTACAGTGTTGAAGACATTTTGAGTAATAGATGAAAGTTCATTAGGAGATGAAGCAGAGCAGATAAGGGTGGAGTCATCTGCATATTGAATGCAGGTAGATTGAGGGATTGCTAAGTGAAGATCATTGATGAACAGGGAGAAGAGAAGAGGTCCTAGAATGGAGCCCTGAGGTACACCGATGGAAACGGGTGTGAGTGAGGAAATTTGGTTTTCCCAATGAACTGCTTGCTGTCTATTGCCAAGGTAGGATGTAAACCAGTTAATGGCAAGATTATCAAAGGAGAGGGATGTAAGAGTGTTAATTAAAATGGAGTGGTTGACCATATCGAAAGCTTTAGAGAGGTCAATGAAGAGAGCAGAAGAGAGAAGGTTGTCGTTGCGGTTCCTATTGATAGTATCTACAAATGATAGGAGAGCAGTGGTAGTACTGTGATGTGGTCTGAAACCATGTTGACAGTTTGCTATTATGTTGTTTTGAGAGAGATGCTGTAAAAGTTGTTGGTGAATACATTTTTCCATTATTTTTGCTAAGGAGAAAGGAGGGCAAGTTTCCACCTTTATGTAAAGGGATAATATGGGATATTTTCCAGATGTCTGGGATGGTTCCCGCTTGGATTGTCCTGTTTATAAGTATAGTATGCTAAGATTAGATTGATTAATAATATCTGAATAGGTTTCATTTACCATAATCCTAAAGGTTGATGATAACTGTTGAGTTAATCACTAAAAATCTTACCAGTATTGTTTACAAAAGGAATCTAGACTTGGAATGGAAAGGGTGCAAAGGACCTTCATCAGGAGAATTCTGGGAATGATGGCCTCTACATATGAAGACAAAATAAGACAGATCTATTTTCAGTTTAATTCACAGCTTGAGAAGGAATCATATTCTTGTTTATATTCATCTATACATGAGCATGCAGAAGGTTAGAATGTGTTGGTATTATTTTATATCCTTGAAGTAAGGAAAGTAGCTTGATGTTTGAACTATTAGATCTCAAGAAGGAAAGAAAATTTATTTCATTAAGGATTATTAATCACTGGAACAGCTCGATGCTGACGGTACATCAAGCTAAGAATGTTGACACATTTAAAAGAAACAAACTAATAAAAACAAAAAAAGTCTGGAATATCTAACAGAATGCACTTTTGTCTGTACTAGATATGAGACTTCATCAGATCTGATGAAGTCTCATATCTAGTAGTGATGAAAGTGCTTATCATTTTGTATTTATTTTATTAATAACATGTGTGGCATTTCCGTTACATATTCCAAATGTTTTTGCTTTTATTAGTTTGTTCCATTTGCTACCTTTTCAGTGCTTTTAAAAGAAAGCTGGAGATTTAAATGCTGTGTAGAACTTTTCATGTGTTTTATGGAGGATGCATTCTGTGTAATTGTGCAACTTGTTCTGTTAGTTTAATTGTTACTCCGTGCTTAAACAAAGGTAGCTAAATATTTTAAAATTGATGATAATTTTAGGTTTATTGATTTTATATTGACAAGCAAGGAATTCTTAAGGAGAGTTTAATCCCTAATTAAAGTAGTCATGTCTTTGAAAAGATTAAGTAATATATTCAAGCTTAGGGAAAAAGAGGGAACAAGTAATAAATGTTATCTTTTTATTCCTGTATTAGCTAACAGTAAACACCTTTATTGAATTATTATTTGTGACAAAGGCAAACTTACAAGTATATAAAAGTAATCAAACCCTGTTAGAAGGTCACATTTACAAACACTATGCATCTTGTACTAGACCCTCAATCTAAATTAGTAACTCCTTATTTCCATCCCCTAGCTATACTACCCTACATTCTCTATTTCTATAAATCCTTCCTCAGCATTCATCTAACAACTATAATTAAATTTTCATACCTGCCTGTCCTGTCTAACTCACCTCTACCTTACACAACAGCTTACATCTCTTCTGTATTTTTCCTCCCTCAGACTTTCTCCTCTCACCCTAAGCGTGCTGTCCGTCATTGTGACCACACCTGCTCTTCTCCAACAAACACGCCTCTGCTCTTATACTAAATTAAATACTAAATTAACATAAACTCATAAACTTTCCTCCAACTCTTTTGCATCCACTTATAGATGTTTAAACACGCTATAATTTCTTCATTACTCCTTCCCTATTTAATGACACTAAAACCCACTTTTGCTCAAGGAAAATAAAACATGTCCTCTTCCCAACTCACCTAATAGTAACTAAGCCCAAATACCTCACCTACTTTTTTTAAGATTCCTACTCTCTTACACTTTACCAACAGTTTATTGATATCCAGAAACATCCAACCAAACCCAGGGACCCTCTCCAGACACCCGCTCCCCTCACCCCCTCACCCCAATTCCCCCTTCAAGTACTTGCCCTTATACTCCCTGAATATGCGCAGCATTCTTAATAAAGTCAGTGAATTCCACTCATGGATTAGCCAGTACTCTCCTGATGTAATAACTCTCACTTAAACCCCACAATCCTGACAAAGAAATCCTAACTTCTGGATACAATATCTTCCATTTAGACAGAGTCCACAAAAAAGGAGGAGGTGTAGCTATATTTTACTTGAACCAACTTAACCTATCCCCTCTTTCCATATCGTTCCACATTAGCACTGCATAACACTTTCCATTTTTCTAATGAAATTTGTATGATTTCTTTAATCTGCATTTACTAGTGCTCTGTATGGAGCTTTTTCTCCACTGGCCTTGGCTGAAAATGGGCTTTGGCTCAATCGGTCATACCCGGTCAACAAATGTCAAAATAAATAAATAAAATATTGTTATATAACCTATAATGTAGGCAACATAACATTGTTCAGTTCTTGCCTTCTTTTAAACTTTATCAAACTTCATTCCTTTTTCAAAAGCATGCTTCTGTATGTATTGTTCCCCACAATTTCTATTTTTTCTATGTAATTTAATCTTACCCTTTTCTAAAGACCCCACCGCCTGTTTTTGTATTGCTGTTATAATATTCTGTACTTCAACTATAGTTGCTTTAGATTTTGATTTCCATTTTATTTATTTATTCTTATTTATTTTATTTTACATTTGTTTACCGGGGAGGTTTGTAATTGCTTTTTTTGGCAGCCATCAGAATTAAACTTGAGGGCCTTACTATGTCTAGACAATTCAGATCCTGTATCCCAGCTCAAAAAATTAATAATTTCCTTATTTATATTCATTTGCTCAGCCAGTATTCCTGACGGAATACTCTGTAGGGAATGTTTAATGTCTGTCACATCATTACACTCCCACTACATATCGTTCCAGTTGCTGTTTGCTTCCTTATAATCCTTCCAACATTTGACACCTACCTGAGAGAAATTCACTGGAGTCTGCTTTGGGCATAAAAGTATCTATGGAAACACTTCCAGACCGTAATCCTGAATCTTCTAGACTTTGTTGCATATTAGGGAGCCATACATATGTTCACCAATTATTTCTTTGTGAAGTGCATCTCTCTTCTCTTTTCTGACCTCTTCTGATCGATTGCTATGACGATTGTGCAGTAGTTATATGCCCTACTAATTATCCTTTTCTTTAATATTAGCTTTTGTTGTAAATTCAACTAAAAACTACACCAGTGCAGGTCTTTCTTTTATGATTCTCCTGTCCAATTTTCAATCATTGTCTTGCAATCGAGTTGTCTTCTTGATCGCTTCCCATTCTACTACCTTTCTTTCTCAGATTATTTGCTCTCACAATATCAGTTCCTTTGCCAGTTTTCTCTAGTAAATGTCATCCTCCTTGTCTAACTGCAGTCATCCCTATCAGCAGACTCTCCTTTCTCCATTCCCATATTGGCTTAGTCCTCAGTATCCTGTCTGTGACTTTATGAATATAATATTCTGTATGGCTCTTGTTTTTGTCCTTAAGGATCTGCATCCAAAATCCCATTCTTTCCTTTTTCCTTGAATTACGCCCAGACACACACATACACACACACACACACATACACACACACACACACACATATACGTTAACATTCTCCTTTTCCTTTTTGAATCATAGATTTCTGCTTGTGTTATGTGCAATAGCCTTAAATGTGTAGCTGTAAAATATCTCTTTAAATCAGGTAATCTTAAACCTTCTTGCGATGTTGGTACGATCAGCTTATCCCATTTGACTCTTGCCCTCTTATCTTCACAAATAAAATCCTCCAACTCTTTATTAATGACTGTCCACAGCTTCTCCTCTGGTTAATAAAAATATAACTCACATGTTTAAAACGAAAGGGACTAAAACATTGTACTGCTTATATCTTGCTATCAACATCTATAGGCAAGAGTTTCCATTTTTTCAGTTTTGTATTACCTTTTGTTTTCCCACATAATCCATACTCCTGAATATTTCATTTTATCATGTTAACCCATAAATATGGGAATTGCTGGACCAGTTCATGTGTGGGTCCATAGTTTCTATTTATAGCCTTTGTTTTATCTTCATTAAGTTTATATCCTAAAAAAAAAAAAGAACAGAACTGTCTCAGAATATTCCACAACATTGTGATGTCCTTTTCTAGTTCAATCAGTTATAAAATAATATTTTATGCAAATAAAGCCAACATTTCTTGAACACCACACCAATTATATCCTTGAATTTCTGACTCCTTTATTCTTTTTACCAGTCTTTCTAAATATAATTCAATTAAAGGGGAAAAAGGTTACCCCTGCCGGGTCCCTCTCTTCAGATGTAATTTATTAGAGAGAAACCTTCCCACTTTATTTTTTGCCTCCAATCCCTCATAAATCTTTTTAAGTAATGTTATTATTGTATCAGGAAATGCAAACACTTTCATTGCCCTACTCATTAAATCCCAGATTACTCTGTCAAATGCTTTCTCTGCATAACAATCACCAATAACAGCTATTACATTCTGCTTCCCTCTGAATCATCCTTGTTCTGTTAATGTTATCAGATGTTTTCCTCCCCTACACAAAACCACATTGGTCAATTCTGTCAGTTTTGGCATCCATCTTCTTTCCATTCTTTTATTCATTATAGACATAAACACTTTACAAAATCCTGGATTAGAATTGAAGTGGGCCTAGATGACGCTGGATTAGATGGGTCTTGACGATCTCTAGGTA
The DNA here is from genome assembly GCF_019279795.1 of Protopterus annectens. Classification (NCBI taxonomy): domain Eukaryota; kingdom Metazoa; phylum Chordata; order Ceratodontiformes; family Protopteridae; genus Protopterus; species Protopterus annectens. Next base: position 1,457,442,046 of record NC_056745.1, on the reverse strand, counting down.
TTACAGCAACTGTAGCATTTTACCAGGATATTGGTGCCTCACCTGTTTTAAAATACTGTTAAGCAAAACCTTCCAGAACTTTACTACTTTCTTCCCACCTAACTTCCAAACTTCCAGCACAATTCCATCTATTCCTAGAACCTTTCCTGTAGCTAAGCATACAGCATCCATGGAACCAGACGACATCCCGGGCTGTGTACCACATGAACTACAAAATTAACTGGCACCTCACCTAAGTGACATGTTTAATCATAGCCTCACCTCAGGCTTCATGCCCAATGAGTGACGCACAGCTACAGTTATCCCAGTCCACAAGGGGGGATCCACCTTGGATCCCGGGAACTATCATCCCATCAGTCTGATGAGTCTGATCTGCAAAGTCATGGAATGCATTATCATGGAACTTATAAACAGACATTGGCAACTTTCAAACACTGGACCCCACCCAGTTTGGTTTTGTAAAGGGCAAATCTTGTCTCTTCAACCTGATTGACTTCATCGAATCAGTCTCCAGAGCTGTGGATGAGTGTAAGGCAGTCCACACAGCCTATATGGACCTTGCCAAGGTCTTCAACGCCATCCCCCACTTTGGAATCATAGATAAACTTACTAAGCTGGGCATTAATCCCTACATCACTCGATGGGTTGCCAACTGGCTTACTGACAGAACCCACACTGTAAAGGTAGCAGACTCAAAATCCAGCTCCAGACAAGTGAGAAGTGGAGTACTTCAGGGTTCAGTCCTGGAACTGCTCTTGTTTGGCATCTACCTCTCTGAAGTACAGGCCAGCACTAAGGGACTTGGCTAGCAAAGTTTGCAGATGACTGCAAACTGGAAGCCATTATTGAATCCCCAAATGATGTGAATATTCTACCAAAGGGCCTTACAAAAACAGATGCTAGGTGCCAGAGCCATGGGCTCAAGCTCAATGCCAAGAAATGTATAGTTACCCCTTTTGGGAAAAAACATGTACCCATGAATTACCACATAAGTGGCAGTACACTAAACACCGAAAGTGTGATAAGGGACTTAGGGACACAGGTGGACAGTGATCTCACCTTCGATAACCACATAGCTGCAACAGTCAGGAAATCCTTCTATGTGGCACACCTCATCACTAAGGGCTTTTCATCTAGAAAAAAAGGAGGATATTGTCCCACTGTATTCATCCTTCATTAGACCCATTATAGAGTACAATGCCCCATTTGGTATGTATCTCACAAGATATCTGCAACAACTGGAAAGGCCACAGAAATACCTCACTAAAAGAATCACAGGCCTAAAGCAGATGGACCTATGCTGACCATCTAAAGAAAAACTCCAGCTATACTTTGTCACATATCATCTACTCAGAGGCGATCTCAGCTTAACATACAAGGCCATGTCAAACCCAGTGCTGTTGGACATGCTACACTTAAAGAAATCCCAATCCCTCAGAGCCACATGCTCCAGGGATCTAAACCTGGTCATCACAATGAACAAAACATGTTGGAGGGATAGGTTCCTGACCCAGAGACTCCCCATACTCTGGAATAGACTGCCCATACATGTCAAGCTGAGCGCCTCTTTCACCCTCTTCAAAAGGAACCTTGATGATTGGATGGGAGATAGGAAATTCACCCCGGGGATCACGTCAGTTGCCCTGCTAGATAGGGGACCAGGGAAGTAAATATTTTGGAAAGAAATAGCCAGGGAATTGTTATGGCTAGGCTTGTGTAGGCCCTGTGGCTGATAGTCTAGTACTAACCTATGTATTCATCAACATTTTTTTATCTCATCCCCTGCTATCTCAACTTTTAGTTCTTAAGCCTAATCCTCTTCCAACCTTGGCATATTTAAGTCTTCCGTAAATATTTCCATGTGCGCTTTTTCTTGATTTCCTCACTTCTCTGATTTATACTAATTTACATAAAATTTCCAAAATATCTCTTAATACCTCTGCAGGATCTCTGGTCATTTTTTTTTTTTTTTATTATTATTATAGGCTCCCTGAGTTTGGCAACAACCCTTTCTGCTTTCTGTTGCCTAAGTCATTGTGCCAAAAGTTTTTGTGTTTTGGAATTATCATCAAAAAAGCTTAACTGCAATCTTTTTTAACTCATATATGTTATCCAGGTAGTCCCTTATTTTCTCTTTAACACATTGCAATTGTACCTCATCTTGTTCTGTGAGATTACCCTTATTTTGTAGTACTTTAACCTTTGTCTGCCCTTTTTAATAATTCTTATTATTTCAAACAGATCTCTTTTTTTTAATTTCTACCCTATTGTAAAACTTCCACTGTATTGTATCCCACTCACTAGCTATAACTTCTGCAGTACTTTCTATCTTCCCTAGTAACTTCCAGATAATTTCCACTATACCTTCCTTAAGTGCCTCTCCTTTTACCAGGTAGGTGAGAATGAACCAGGACTCATATTTACTTCATTAGCCTGCATTTTTATCTTAATAATTTTTGGCACATTAAAGTAGATATTGGGTGTGTATCAAAATTCTCAGTTAAATAGACATACTCCTCTGAATTATAATTTCTGTCAAGTATAGCCCTGTTATTGTACCTGGGTGAATAATATGTAAATTCTGTCTGATCTCCTGTTACTGAATTTGAATCTTTCATTCTAAATATTTTCATACATTTCTGCAGTTATATTTCTGTTATATTGTTATATTTTCCCTTCTAGGTCCCTAGATAGATCCTCCTCATTACAAATCAAATTCCAATACGCATCTATAAGTAATATTGCCTACTGACAGCTGATTATTTCTCCCAAACTTTTTTAAGCTTAAAAATAGAAGTTTTAGTGGAATATAAACACATGCTTATATAATCCTCATCCCTTGCCAGTAGCCCCTTACTACTACAAATCTGCCATTATTTTCTTTTTTACTCTTCTATCTCTATTGAAGATTTTCTACCAATTAATATGTCCTCCTCCTTTCCTTTGTCCCTGATATTCTGCAGAATATTCATTCTGAACTTCTTTCTTTAACAAATTCCCATGCTCACTTCTTTCCAAATGTGTACTCTTGTAGCATTTTTTGCACTCTGCATTTCTTAATATAATTAAGCATTCTTTCCTTCCTGTCTATACCTGAGACCATTCACATTCCAAGATAATATTGAAATTGTAGCCATTATTGTATGAAGTCATTATTTCCACCTGTTACCTACAGCAGCTTTTTTAAATGTCTGATTCCAGCTTTTGTGATACATATTCCCATTAATGTTTGGCAGGTTAATGCTTTATACACTGTTTGCATCTCATTAACATTGGAAACTAAGTCACATTTTACAAGACTTTTTGTTTTAATAAAAACTCTCAAACCAAAAAATAAACACACACCCAGAAAACCTCCATAACTTACTAACTTAATACAAACACATGTAACTATGTACATATTTAGGTAATGAATTTTAACCTTCCTAAAAGGAACATTTATGCCAAGTAGACAGCTGTTCAAACAGGCCCTAGTTAACCTGAAACTGGGGTTATCCATGTTAAGATGCATGCTATTGTCTCTGCTTGTACTTACTCTAATTGTTGACTTTTCTTTTTTATCATTATTCCTCCTCCCCAGCAAGCTACTTGCATACTTTACAGAAATCATTAACTTTTAACCTTGAAGAAACCAGAATCCTGTCTTTTATTGCCTTATCATCAACTTGCCTCAGTGGAAAATTAAGAGAAAAAAATCAAAATGTATTCCTCTGTAGCTGCCTGAAAGACAAAACAAAATATTTGTTGCTAAAAGAAAACATCATTATATTTAGTGTTCTCATATTTACTTGTTTTCACTTAAAAATTGTGATTAGATAAAGGCAAAGGTCTTAGTCCAGACATTCACCTAAGCAAAAGTAAGAGAAAACATATCAGCTCTACATGTGGTATGATCTCTGTACTTTTACACTTCATTTCCCGCCTCAACAACCCAAGATTACAGCCTAGTAACTTAATCATACTTTTATCTAACATTTCTTCTCTTCTTGCACTGTAATGTCTACATTTCTTTATTTCTTAATACAAAAAAAAGAAGAAGAAAGAAAGAAGAGAAAGGAAAAAAAGGCACCGGTTTATTTTAATAACTTTATCACATATAAGAACAACTAAAAATAATTTACTATAAAATATACAATATATGTTGTGAAAAGTTTCACAGAAATACTGCTAAGAAGTTGTTTTACTTACCATTACCTTTTTCCTTCCACCTCCCATTCCCTCAGAGTCCTTCCAAACATTAATGACATGGAGTGAGGCAAGTGCATTTCAGTTCCTCACAAGTTTAACAAAGTCAACAAACGTCCACTCTTTCTACTTGATTTTATACAGCCATATATCACAAATGTGATTGATCTTTGCCAGTCTCACATTTATTTACTAATTTCCCTGCTGCGGGTCTTTTCACTGTTCATCTCCATCTCACAACTCTAGATTTAATTTCCATGGTTCTCCCAATTCTTCTGTCAACTCATGTGTTTTTCTCTGCCTCTCAAGCATTTTTCCTTGAAACAGTTGAAAAGGTTTCACTGGCAAAGTCTCTCCATGAGCTTTATTATCAAAAGAATGAAAAACATGGTTCCCTTCTGCTTGATGGCTCATTTTTGTAGCAAGCACTATTTTGTTCCAACAACAGCACCATCTTTCCTGAAACTATTATCACTCTGCTGCCATCAGCTTTTTTTATTTCTTTATCAGACATTAAAACCTAACAAGAGAGGGGGTGCTTATATTAACTTTACCCTGTTTATTTATTTATTTATACTTCCAGATGAAGGATATAACATTTTTGTTTATTCTCTGGAACATTTATATTGTGAAGATTATTATCACTGTTAGTCTTTTGGGAAAATATTAATTTTAATTATTGATAATGTGGCAAATACTTAAAAGTTTATCTTTTTCACCTCTGTAACATTTCAAGTCTTTAGTAATTTGTTATTGGCAGGTTTTAAGTAATGATATTTTTTCAAGATCATGTGGATGCAGTGTATATATAGATATTTATTATGGCTTAGAGACAAAGTTAATCTTCCACTTTTAAACTGCTACTATGTTGTGATAGTTCTAAGAAATATAGCAATAAAGATAGGTGAACATTTTTCATTTCTTGATCTGTGTATATGATCATCTTAAAAAACAAACTTGTCAAGAAAGTCAAAGGCAAACTCCAACCGGTGTGTTAGTTGCTTTTAATCAATGCACACTTTCGTTTGACTCCCTGGCCAAACTTCCTCTGACTGTAAAAATGTTTTATCTAAAAACATTACAAAAAAATATAGCATAGCAAAATCACATGCTTCAACACCACCAATGGTAGTGCAGAGCCCTCACATTAATCAACACAATAATTGTTAGCACCAATCTGCCCTTTACAAGCATCCATTAAATGTCTAAGAACAAACAGTGGGCAGATAAATCTAACCTCGCATTCACATATTGTAAAAACCCTGTTAGATTAGACATTTAAAAATGCAAGATAAATCTGGCAACAGTAAATCAAGTGCAGATGGAATCACTACTTAAAATAAATCCTATAAGAGTTAACATATCAAGCAGGGGGAGACAAATCCCTTGCATAGATACTTTAAGGATGCATCGGTCGCAGAAAGAGAAATTGTCACCTTGTTGAAATTTTATGAATACAAACAAACTATCGCATTGGTATAACATTCAGCACATTCTTACCATTTAGTCTTACTGCCAACAGCCCCATTTAAGCAGGATGGCATATACGGACCTTCACAGTGGCTCTTTTTTTATATATAAATAGTTCTTTTTCTGCCAGTTTACACATTTCCAAAGATAACTAGAGTCAGCGCAATAAACACATACAACCCTTCCTTCACAAAGTTGACGTGACGGCAGACCTCTCTTCTCAGAGCTCCAACTCGCTCATAATCAAGTGGGTGTGCTGTGTTGCCTTATCAGTCAACAGCAACAATAAAACCTACATCACTCCACAAGAAAATGCTCATCCTTCAGAGCAATGAGTGAAAATGACAGATACATCAATTTAAAAGCTAGAGCTATCATAGTGAATGAATACACCTACTCTAAGCAGCACTCTTAATATTAGCGCTATAGTCAGATAAACCTACTAGGCTAAATAAAGCCAATCAAGAATTTAAAATAAGATAGAATGGCATAAAATAGAACCAGAGGGTTCCCCATAAATTGAAGGGGTAATGACTTATCTTATATGATTTTAGAGTATAGTAGGCACAAAACAGTGCTAACTAAACTACCAGCTCACACATTACAACTGTAACGTAGAGCTAACCTATATGTCTAAATGATGGTACCTGGGTATCAAACAACTATATCCAAACATTGAGTCTACTATAAATTTGCTAAATCAAAAGTAACATGCATAAACATTTTATAGCACTAACTTATGTAACTATATTATGATATATCATATGCTATGAGTTTAATGAGCTCATATAAGGGTGCTCTTAAGATAAAAGTAACATGCATGAACATTTAATAAAGCTAACTTATATGACTATATTATACTGTATCATATGCTAACCAATGAACTCGTATAGGGATGCTCTTAAGGGACTACCCTAATGTTCACCTTAATTTATACATTACATAAAATCCTCCTCCTATTCACTCAGAGTCCTTCCAAACATTAATGACATGGAGTGAGGCAAGTTTAACAAAGTCAACAAACGTCCACTCTTTCTACTTGATTTTATACAGCCATATATCACAAATGTGATTAATGTTTGCCAGTCTCACATTTATTTACTAATTTCCCTGCTGCGGGTCTTTTCACTGGTCATCTCCATCTCACAACTCTAGATTTAATTTCCATGGTTCTCCCAATTCTTTTGTCAACTCGTGTTTTTCTCTGCCTCTCAAGCATTTTTCCTTGAAACAGTTGAAAAGGTTTCACTGGCAAAGTCTCTCCATGAGCTTTATTATCAAAAGAGTTCCCTTCTGCTTGATGGCTCATTTTTGTAAAAAGCAGTATTTTGTTCCAACAACAGCACCATCTTTCTTGAAACTATTATCACTCTGCTGCCATCAGTTTTTTTTTTATTTCCTTATCAGACATTAAAACCTAACAAGAGAGGGACTACTTATATTAACTTTACCCTATTTATTTATTTTTTCCTACAGATGAAGGATATAACATTTTTGTTTATTCTCTGGAACATTTATATAGTGAAGATTATTATCACTGTTAGTCTTTTGGGAAAATATTCATTTTAATTATTGATAATGTGGCAAACACTTAAATGTTTATCTTTTCTACCTATGTAACTATTCAAGTCCTTAGTAATTTGTTGTCGGCAGGCTTTAAGTAATGATTGTTTTGCAAAATCATATGGATACAGTATATATATATATATATATATATATATATATATATATATATATATATATATATATATATATATATATATATATATATATATATATATATATATATCTGTATTATGGCTTAGAGACAAAGTTAATCTTCCACCTTTAAACCGCTGCTGGGTTGTGATAGTTCTAATAAATATAGCAACAAAGATAGGTGAACATTTTTCATTTCTTGATCTGTGTATATGATCATTTAATAGTTTGCATGTGCTTTAGCTAAGGTCTTTAAGCCTATATTATAATTCCAGTCAATAGTTGCACTGTATTTTGCCATGTAAGAGGTCTCACTCTTGGTATTAAAACTTAGTTTGTTTCTTATATGGTGAGTGAGAGACTGGCAAGTTTAGTACTTGTCCTTTTTAAGAAAGTTCAGGGCCAGTCAGCTATGCAGCTGAGTGTCTAAGAATATCTCCCTCCCTGTTTTTGGTGTGTTGTTAAACTCAGTGTATCTGTTGTTATCTGCCCCTTATGATGATTTGACAGCATAATTCCCTCTCCCTCCCCATGTATTGGCTGCATAAACATCATTTTGTGAAGGCTCTTCATTTTTATCTATTAAAATATATTTGCCCTCCCTATGTAATTCCATATAGGGAGAATAGAAAATGTCCTCTGCGTTACCCTTTTAAACTTAGTGGTTCTTGAACTGACTGCCTTTATTATAAATCTGTCTTTCGTATCTCCTCCTGGTCTCATCTTATCAGTTTATTCTAGTGAGCACATGAGGATCAAACTAGGATGATCCTCCTCTTTGACTGATAAAGCTTGAATACTCTCACTTTCATATTGCATTACCTGCTTATTTCTGCATGTTTTCATTGTCCAAACACTTAAGCACTTGGCAAAATGGAAGGTCAGCCTGCTGTTTTCACAACTGTTGCCAGCCTTTTAGCACTAGGTCTCCTAAGACAGGGTACTAATTGTCTTCTTCTCAGACATAATGACGTAATACTCAGCACTAATGATTCCATCTGTGAGAGATGTAAATATTTTCCTCTAATCTTTATACACCTTTGCCTTGATGCTTCTTTAATCACACCAAAACATCTTATGCTGGGGCTATAAAATAATCACTTCCACAGCCTCCTAGAAATAAGAAGATTGATTCTCAGCAAAAAGTAGGCTTATCATCCAAGTCATGTATGCATCCTATAAATAGCTACCCTAAGTAAAAACACTCCAAATATATCACTTTGACCACAGTAGAAAATGTTTTACTGGTAGGTGACTGTATGATCAAGTACACTGACTCTTCACTCACAAGGCTGGACAAGGAGAAGATTATAGTGAGTTGCCTTTCAGACTCCAGAATATCTGAAAGTTCATGTGCCCTAAGAATAGTAAACTGACAAAATTATGATATGGTGGTGGTGAATGTGAAAGTGAATGAACCCTAAGGGACAGGCAGACGAGTAAGACACCAATCCTGAGTGAAATCTCTCTTTTACCATGAATGATGCCTAGATACAAAGAAATGATAACTGTCTTCAATAATTGGTTAAATAGCTCCTGGAGGATCCAGTAGATTTTGTAATGGGATGAGGTGCTCAACAGCACAGCTTGTTTCACTAAGTATGGCCTGCATCTTTTGATTTAATGCTTTTGCATACTGGTTAAAGTCTTTGCTGCCCCAATGCTTTTTTTTAGACAGAGTCCATTTTGTGAAGATTCCAAAGTGACTACTGTACCAGTCTCAAATGTGGATCACATTAAGGTGACCCTCCTTAATGCCTGCAATCTAACCAATAAATTGCCTGATGTTGAGGTACTCCTGTGTTTGAGAAACATACATGTCTTCAATATTTGCTGAAACTTGGTTTAAATGTAAAGACAACACTCCTTTTATATCAGGTCTACAACAGAAGTACAGATCTAGTGTGTTTTCTGAAATTTTAAAACGTCAAACCTCATATGGTTGAGACCTTATAATTGATGTATTAAAAAAAATGAAACACACACATTCATCAAAGACAGTGTTTTTTGCAGGGAAGCAAGCCCCTTTGAATCCCCCTACCCCCCGCCAGTTATATGTACCAAACTGAGAATGCACTACAGTGGGGAAAAGGGCAAATTACCTGACTTCTTCTGTGCCATGATCTAAGTACAAACATTTTGAGTTTTTAAAATGTCGATCATTTTGTCTTCACCACATGAAGTTTGACATTTTAAAAATCTGACCAAGTAAACTACACCCTAGAAGTGCATATCACATTAGGTAGGATTAATTATCAAATAATAGCTTGCCACCAAACACCACCTAGGTCCCAGATGATCATGTACTATTCCTCAGTGCTATGAATGATCATCTTTTTACCAAAATCTCACTTAATTTGGGGTAATTTTAGGTAACCTTCAGTAATCTGGAACAGTTATTCCTCTAACGAAGGATATGTCCAAACATTTCTAGAGTTACTAGACAAAAATTCTATCAACAAATGTAAAATAAAATAATAAATAAATAAATAAAATTGAGCAGCTGGCTAATAGACCTACTAGAAGACAAAGCATACTTGACTTATTTCTTATAAATATGGCTGCCTTTTATTCTACTACCACATTCTCTACTTTTCCAGTGAAATCTGACCATAAACTTGTGACCTCCTCCTGTAAATTCCCAAAAGCTTACATAGCAAACACCACTGAATTTAATGCCTACAAACATGCCAACTTCAACTTACTTTGTGACAAAATATCACATTTCGCTTATGACTGTACCTCCTCTAGCCTTAATACAGCAGTAAGGTTCACAAAGGAATTCCACACCCATTCATAAAAAATGCAGTGATCTAGGAGCCCTTCATAATGGAATGCCACACCATTCATAAAAAATGCAGAGCTCTAGCAGCTCTTGCCATAACTTCTGCCTTCTGTGGCTCTGCTTGACAGGGGCACAGGAAATTAACTTTCTTGGGTTGGCATAAGCCAGGGAAATTTGTTGGCTAGGCTTACTTAGGCCCTTGGGTCGATAGCCTAGTACCTACCCATGATCCTGTAACTAAGTATCATGAGAAATTCAACAACAAACTTTGTGGAGGTTCACTGCCATAAATAAACAATACAACAAAAGAAAGAAACTCTTAAATTATTTAGTATATCCAAAAGCCATTTTTAAAAGATGGTAAAAGCATTCCAAAAAAATGAAGAACATTATCATATCCACTATGCTCATGAACACAGGTTGGCCTCTGAAGCCATTGATAATTCTAAATTGCTCTTTAGCTGTGGTAGAAAAAAAAAACAATACCCTACATTGCTAAAACTCACTCATAATCAGACCTCCTATTCTCCCCCAACTGTCATTGACAATATCCTTGCAAACAAACTTAATGTCATCTTCACTCCTGAGACTTCTGTCCAGACCCTGAATCCCGTACTCCCCCAAATATACAAATCATAAAATATATAATCTATAAAAGATTGTATATAGAAAGTTTAACCAGAACCAACAGTACTTCCTCCATTAGACCTGACAATAAACCTTCCATTCAGAAGCTATTCAGTGTGACAAAAGTACTATCTTTTGGATTCAGCCATAGGCACAGTAACTGTGGTATGTACAGTGTGTGTATATATATATATATATATATATATATATATATATATATATATATATATATATATACATATGCTTGCACGCGCCCACACACACACACACACACACAAAATCAAATTTGATTGAATTTAATTTTGGTTGACATCTATTTATTTAATGGAATTTGATTGATTGATGTTTCAGATGGCACATTTCTTGGGGTTGGGGAATATGCCCTTTCCCTGATATTCTGTAATATTGGAGTTAGTTCCAATAATACAGTCTCCCATCCCCTACTGCTATCTGAACTTCCAGATCTCAATCTATCTTCTTCTTCCCTTGCCTGGTTCTCCAGTTACTTAACCTGCAGGCAGCAATCTGTTAAGTAGCTCTCTTCCACTTCTCCATTCATACCTGTCCCAACCGAGGTACCACAAAGTTCCTTCCTGGGTCCCCTCCTATTTAATTTAATGATTTCTATACATCTTGTAAACAATCGTCCCACATCCAACATGCAGATGACTCAACTCTCATCTCCAGCTCAGACAATATCTCCAGTCTCCACACTCTTGCTCAACGGGCCTTCCTATCCCCTGAGCAGTGGTTGTCCAGGAATCTGCTCATTCTCAACCCTATGAAGACCAAACTCTTATTATTTTTCCCCCAATCTATCTCGCCTCAAATCCACCTTTACTATTACTTCCCCTAATAACACTGTTATCCAACCTGAAGCTCACACTAAACTCCTTGGGGTCATCATAGATGATGAATTCAAATTCAACTTTCACATCCTCCAAGCATAAAAAAGACTCACCAGAAACTTGGTTTACTGTATTGCAGCAAAAAATTTCTAACTAAAAATGCCAGACTGTCCCTTGCAGAAACTCTTCTCCTCCACTCCCTTCTATATACTGCCTCAGTACTCACCAACATCCAAACTACTACTTTAAACAAACTCACCACAAGATAGCTAGATATATCACAAACTCTACATACAATACACATCACTGTCTTGCCCTAAATACTCTCCACTGGTTCGAATTCCCCCATCTTCTACTGCTGTCACAACTTCAAATGTTGCACTTTATTCTTTACAAGCCTTCATCCTGCCCTGCTGTCTCTTCCTTCATCTCTATCTACACTCCTCCACAGACTCTCCGTACCTCTAATCAGTAACTACTACAAATCTACCAACCCAAAAAAATAGCTGGCACAACTCCTGTATAAACACTCCCATCGCCCAAGCCTGCAACAAACTCCCAAGAGACAATTATGTTCCATCATTCACCCATCCTACTCAAACTTCATCTACTCAACTCCAAAATATTTCCTTGTCAAGCCTGTACTTAAGCTCCCCACAACCGTACTATATACCTTTTAAGCCCCTCCACATACAGCTAAGTACTCCACTATTGTGGATACTTATTAAACTCTACAGTCAATAATGTTAGACTTAACTCTTTTTGTAAATATGTTAATATATTTTTAGTTGGTAAAAATATTGATATGTATATATCATGTGTTTGCATTTCGGCTTTGTCTCTCTAAAGTTCTTGTATAACTGATTTTGACCATATGTTTGACTTAAATGTTTGATTCTCTGTAAACTGTTTGTGTTTTTTTTTTGGAGCTTTTCTGCTCAGGTCTGCACTGAAAATGGGCCACAAGCCCACCTGGATCAAACCGGTTAACAAATGTCAATAAATAAATAAAATAAATAATATTTTGTATAATTAGCAGGGGCACAGCCCATGCAAAAAAAATTTTTTTCTTTTTGCAATTTAACTTTACATGTATCAAGGTTGCATGCGTACTAATATGTCAGTATTTGTATCCTGTATGTTTTGTGTTCAGTGTTATTAACATCAGCATTGCTGTCTGTCAATTATTTTAATTAGACCCATATATGAGGAAAGAGAGAGAGAGACTGATATAGATACAGTATATATGGTTCCCCATGTGGTGGTCAGATGGCACTCTTATCAAGTATATGCCACTAAAATCCAATTGATCGAATAACATGGATAAAGAATGGAGAATGTAGCTTGTCATTGTTTTTGGTGAGATCACAGAATACAGTGGAAAGCTAGTTATACTCTTCTTTTTTTTTTTCTAGTATTGTAAGATCTCAGAGTTAGTAGATGTAATTTAATGGGGCTATGCAGGACACATGAAGCAAATGATGCAGTAACCTTCTGTGTAACGACTGCTGTATGAGCACTGCCCTGCTGTAACTAATTTTGAAAGGTATCATAACAAATGCCCCAACGTCTCATACACAGCAGTGTTATCAGCCAATATACGATTCAAATCCTAAGCTGCCCACGCCATCGATTTCCGCTTCCCATATGTCATAACAATATGCATGATGATGTGGTTTACAACACAAAAGTATTAGGTCTGAACTAGTGCTTTAAGTAGTAAACAGAGCCATTCATTGTCCCCATCCACTACAACTATACTTGAAGGATGGCAGGTGTCTCTTTCTCACTTTTGTCTCAACATTTGATCAAATGTTACAATATGATGCAGTAGAAGGGAACAAGCAACAGAAGAGACAACTTCACTCATAAGGAAATCAGATCCTTGGGGTCATCAGATAATCAGACTGGGGAACAGAAATGCGAGGTGTGGCAAAAAAAGACAAGTAAGGCTTTGAATCTAGTATTGCCTGACTGCACTGTTGTGTTTAGCCATGTATGTTCTGTTTCTCCTACCAGTAATGTGTAAACCTCTGCTGCCATAATAGTACCTGTACATGTATGAGTTTTCCATGACTGTGTGCTCATAAATAAGGTAATGCATTTCATTCACTATTTGAAATCATCTCCCCTTTACCCTTTGGACATGTTGACACCAATAGAAATGGCACTTTACATATTTCCCAATGCTGTCCTTCATAAGTAGTGAAAAACCATTAAATGTCATGCCTGATCAGTAAAATAGGGATACTGCTCCACAGTTGGCATTTTCCACCTCGTTCCTGCTTGTCCGTGCTACTTAAAAATTATTTTAGTTTGGTGGGGCTTTACATGGACTGTAGGTACTGAAAGCAGCTAGGTACAGCACAAAATAGAGGTCTTAAGAGAAACTTTAATTAACATTTGTTTGTTGGAATAGTTCGACTGGGTTAAAGAAAAAGAAGTTATGTACCTACCATAATGTTCCATGTTAGTTGTCTTCATCTCACCTTCTTTCTTGCTGGTTGGGATCAGAGCTGATCCTCGGCTCCAACTCGGCCATCTTCTATAGCTTGAGAGCTGTTTACTGGCTTGAGGCTACCCCTTATCCCATGATACCTAGGGATAGTTACCCAGATCTCATTTGAAATGGCTAACCCCAGACATAGCCAGAGTATAAACCTGTCTATACAAATAGGTTGAGCTTACCTGTCATACTCTCTAAGTCAGTTGAGGAAACAAAGCAGAGAACACTCAGCCAGTGAAACCAGAACTCCTCTCAGTCCAATAGGACAGGGGGACGGAGGGTGGGACGCAAGAAAGAAGGCGAGATGAAGACAACTAACATGGAACGTTATGGTAGGTACATAATTTCTTTATGTTAAGTTGTCTATCTCACCTTCGTTCTTGCTAGTTGGGACAGCGTCCCTAGCACCTACAATCCTGGGTGGCTCATTGGAACAGACTCTTCAGAACAGTGGAACCCAAGTCAGCTCTGCTCCTGGAGACCATATCTAGCTTGTAATGAGAAATAAAGGTATGAGGATTTGCCCACGTAGCAGCTGCACAGATAGACTCCATGGGCAACCTAGATTGGAAGGCTACAGAGGTGGCCAAGGCCCTAGTAGAATGACCTTTCGGTTTGATAGGTAACTCTTTGTTCCTTAATTGATACATAAAAGTAATAGTGTGTGACAACCACCTGGATAAGGTCACCCTGGAAACTGGGAGACCTTGTTTGCCTAGAGCATAGGAAAGGAATAGTTAGTCCGACTTCCTTATTTCCTTAGTCCTATGAAGGTAAAAACGCAATTGTCTATGAACGTCCAATTGGTGTAATTTGTACTCTGCCTTGTTGGTGTGGTTGGGGAAAAACACAGGAAGGTCTATAGATTGGTTTAAATTATTTTCTGAGCAGACTTTTGGAAGTAATGAAGGATTAGTCCTCAGCGCAACCCAGTCCTTATGAAAAACCAAGTATGGAGGATGAACACATAGTGCCTGAAGTTCAGAGATGTATCTGGCTGAAGTAATAGCTACCAGAAAGAGTGTCTTCCAGGATAGAAACTTAATAGGGCAGGATGCTGCTGGTTCAGAAGGGGGCAGAGTTAAGGAAGTTAATACCAGATTAAGGTCCCAAAGAGGAGGGGGGATCTCTCACTGGAGGCCTGAGGAGAGTGGTCCCTCTCAAAAAGGCATTACAGAGCTTATGAGACATAATGCTTGAATTTGACAGACTGACATGAAAGTTAGTATTCAGGCTTGTATTTGGGCCTAGTGTTTGTGGAGGCTGTGTGTCTGTGCACATATTCAGGGACATCTTGGTTTAGCCAAAGCCATCAGGCATTTCAGTGAGAGAGAATTGTTTGAGGTCATTGGCTGACTGAGGCCACCTGGACTACAGCTTAGACTAAGCACCTCATTGGTTCTTTTGAGATTTCTTTCTTAAAAACTGTCTCAGGTTTCAACTTTCTGTTACCTAAGAAGTTCATTTGTGAGTGTTCTGCCATTTCACACTCAGCGTGATTGAAGGAAGGACACTGAGGAAACTCGGAGCTATAATATATAACATTAAGTATCCTGTTTTTTGTTTATTTTGTTCTTTATTTCTTTGTTATTTATAGCACTTTGTGTACTATGTATTTTTCTAGCTAGTTTCACTGTGTGTGAGGTATTAACTGGAAATTGTCCACTTTTATTAAGCATCTGTTGGGTTGTTTGTTTGTAATAACTTGTTGCAGTTAAACTCTTTTTTCTAGAGGCTCCTTTAGCTGTTTAAAACTTTCATTTAAAGGCTCACTGCTGCTTTACAGGTGTGAGAAACATTTCTGCAGTTTGTTTCCCACCCTCCCTCCCTGTTGGTATAGTGTTTTTATAGTTGGTGGCTTTGCAGTTGCCCGCCCCTAGTGTAAATTTGATCTGGGGCCCTCCTCCCAGTCTAGTGTCATTACCTCATTCTACCCAGTACAGGGAGAACATTTGAGAAGGCCAATCAGCTTAGTTTCTGCTACTCCTTTCTCTCTTTCCTTTCTCTCTTTCCACTTAAAAAAAAAGTAAATAAATACATAATTTATCTGCTTTTGCTGTATTTGTGTTTCTTCCTACTTTATTTTGCTTTTGCGTCATCTTAAAAGTACTCAATTGTATTTATTACTGCTTGGTGTAACTCATTCTAAGCCTTTTAGTTTAAACACTTGGGCTTCAGACCAGTTGTTTTACATTAAGAAGGTTTGAGGCCTGCACTGTGGTTGCAGGACAGGTAGCTTACATCCTTCTAAGTTGGGAACTGCTGATTGAGGGCTCAGTGTCTGTTATTCTAAAAGTGTATTAGTTCTGGTTTAAGCACTTGGGTTTCAGGCCAGTTATTTTACATTAAGAAGGTTCGTGGTCTGCACTCTTGTGGAAGGAGAGGCTGGACTCTGCCCTTCTGAGGGGGGAATTTCTGGTTACAGGCTTATAGTGCCTGCATATTTGAACTGTTTCTTGCTGAAATTGGTACACCTTGTTTGCTGTAGCATAGCCTAGATCCAGGCCTGCTGAATCTAGCTTTGTTTGTATGCTTGTTGTTTGTTTGCTTATTTCCCTGAAACGCTAATTTCACCTAAAACACGGCTTTTCAGCGCTTCTGTGGATCCCTAGTGATATCTGCATTGCTTACTGTACTTATTTCCTTGTTTCACTTGAAAGAAAGTTACTGTTTGTCATTTTTGCATTTAAGTTACCTGTAACACATTGCATTTAAGTTACCTGGCACTTGCTCACTAAGTCAGCACTAAAAAATTAAAAGCACTACACCCTCACAAACTCCCCTTGAGTACCTTGTTCCCCACTGGCCCTTTTTTTCAATTATAAAGGAATTCTCAATACTATTCTAGCATGTCCAAAGGTCGGTTGTCAGTCTCCTCTCCGGTCCAGCTGGTGAATCTGGGAATCTTGAGGCAATGTTACAACTGCCTCATATACACAGACAACCCTCTCCTCCTCGCAACAAATTCCAACACATGTGCGAGATGCAACCATATAGCCAAACCGGAGGCTAAGCTCTCTCAACTCAGTACTGGTGTAACCAGTCAGGAGGAGAAGGAAACCACGCTCACTACAATTCCAGTCTCACATAGACCTACCACGACAGCAAATCAAACACATAAACACACAAAAACATACTCAGAGACTCTAAATAAAAATCTGCCTAAGCGGCAGAGACCTCCAAAGCAGACACCCAAGCAACCACTACCCCAAAACAAAACACGCGCAACACATAGCTCACAAAGCCAGTGTGCCGAACAGTCACAGCCCTTAAGGCTAAACAACACACCTGATACACTTGTAGTAGGTGACTCTATCGTCAGGCACACTGACGTCCTGCTCACCAGGCTAACACAAGCACTCAGGTCACTCCAAGGCAAGTACAAATATGACTCAGTCATTGTCCATGCTGGTGTGAATGACCTGAGACGTACCTCCCTGGACTACATGAAAAGAGACATAGAGGAGCTCTCTGAGCATGTAGCCCAGGCCGGTATGACCCTGACCTTGAGTAGCATCTTACCCTCACCAAGAATGATGCCACAATATGAAGACAAGATGATCAATTTCAACAATTGGCTTAAGTATTGGTGTCATTCAAAGGGGATCCAATGCCTGTCAGCCTGGGATGACATGCTCGACAAGCCACGATGCTTTGCTAGGGATGGCTTGCACCTGTCACCCCTGGGCTTTCGGATATTGGCAAAGGCTCTTGCTACCCCCATAGTGCCTTTTTTAGGCAAGGCTCAAAAGACAAACCCACCTCCATAGGTATCACAAGGGATAAGAAACTAGGAGTAATGCTACTCAATGCCAGAAGTCTAAACCTAAAGATGCACGCACTCGAAACTCTCCTTAGCATGGAGAACATTGATATCTGTGCAGTAACAGAAACCTGGTTCAAGGCTCCCGAGAGCACCCCAGCACTACCAGGTTATACCTCATACCATGCTTTTCGGCCCCAAAACAAAAGGAGGGGGAGTATCAATATTCGTCAAAGATACCCACACCTCCAGGTTGGTGGCACAGCACGAAGCATCAGAGACTATCCATGTGCAACTAACGGTGGGTAAAACTGCCTTCCAGTTTATAGCCTGCTACACACTACCCTCCCAAACCTAGGAACCCCACTCGGCCTGCCTGAGAACACTGGAAAATATGAAGGTCTCTCCAAATACCATTATATTGGGCGACTTCAACTACCCAAACATAGACTGGGAGCATTACTCTAGCTCCAACACCCTAGCCCAAAGGTTCCTAGAATTTATAAACTCAAATGCTATGGAACAACTTGTTACCACTCCCACAAGAGGGGAAAACATACTGGACCTGATCATCACCAACATGGGGACTCTATGCTCCAGACCAGAAGTGTATCCCTCACTGGTAAGATCAGACCATAAACTAATCTCACTGGATATTCACATCCCGACCCCACCCCCTGCCCAGAAAACCACAGTGAAAAACTTCTCTAAAGCAAATTTCACACTCCTCAAAACCAAGGTGGAATCCTTCAAAGACCCCGGGCCTGTGAAAAATATGGCCCAGACTGCAGAATCCTTTATAAACGCATTCTATGAACACCTTCAGGAATGCATGGATCTTGCAGTCCCAAATAAAACCAAGACTCAATCCTCCAAAGGCAGACATCCTGTCTGGTGGACCCCAGCCATAAACAAACTATACAATAGAAGGAGGAAGCTACTACATGATAGAGCAAAATCCTAAAAAGGGAAGGCATCTCTCAGTATTAGCAAAAAACTACGGGCACCCATAAAATCGTCTAAGGCCAGCTTCGAGAGAAAAATTGCACAGGACACTAAGGATAATCACAAGGCTTTCTTTAGTTATGTTAGGAACCTGGGTGGGAATTCCCAGATATGCTCAGAATTAGTCCAAAATGACAAAAAATACACCGAACCCACAGACATTGCCAACATCCTAGCTGACAGGTTCAGTGCAAACTTCTCCCCCCTCCCCACCAAAAGGGCAAATATCTATCACAGCAGAGTGCTGCCCCCTTGACATCTCAGATGCTCAGGTAAGAGCCGCCCTCTCCAAAGCAAAAAACACAGCATCAATGGGACCAGACGGTATCCCAGGCTGCGTCCTACATGAACTCCAAGAAGAGCTAAACCCAAACATAAAACTACTGTTCAGTCTCAGCCTTACTACAGGATATGTACCCAAAGAGTGGCATACAGCAACAGTGGTCCCTCTCCACAAAGGTGGTGCCTCAATGGATCCTGGAAACTATCGCCCCATAAGCCTGACTAGCTTGGTCTGCAAAGCTATGGAAAGGATCATCATGGACCTCATAAATAAAGATATTGGGGACCTACAGACACTGGATCCTACCCAGTTCAGCTTTGTTAAGGGCAGATCTTGCCTCATAAACCTGGTTGATTTCTTTGAAACAGTCACCAAGGCCATTGATGAGGGGAAGGTGGTCCACACAGCCTACCTGGACCTCGCAAAAGCCTTCGATACAATACCCCACTCGGGCATTATAGATAAGCTCACCAGCTTAAATATAAACCCCTATGTCACTAGATGGGTTGCAAACTGGCTCAAGGACAGAACCCACATGGTTAGAATTGCTGGAGCCATGTCAGACTCCAAACCAGTTACAAGTGGCGTCCCAGAAGGCTTAGTCCTGGGACCTCTCTTGTTCGGTATATAGTTCTCGGAGGTACAGGCCAACACGGAAGGACTGTGGCTGACCAAGTTCGCAGATAACTGCAAACTAGGCGCCATAATTGACTCTCCAGCCAACACAACCATCCTCCAAAAGGGCCTCATAGAAACAGACAACTGGTGCCAGAGCCATGGCCTCAAGCTAAATGCCAAAAAGTGTATAGTCATCCCCTTTGGCAAAAACAAAGTGCCCACAAATTACCACATAGGTGGTAATCCATTAAGTAGAGAAGAAGTAATTAGGGACCTGGGGACCCAAGTTGATAGCGATCTTTCATTTGACAACCACGTGGCCAAAGTGGTTAGAAGAACATTTTATATAGCCTACCTAATCTTGAAGGGATTCACATCTAGATCAGCGGAGGTCATCATGCCTCTTTACTCATCCCTCATCAGGCCCATAATTGAGTACAATGCCCCTTTTGGGATGTACCTTACCAGACACGTGCAGCAACTGGAAAGACCCCAAAAGTACCTCACCAAGAGGATCAAAGGGCTCAAACAGATGCCATATGCTGCCCGGTTAAAGAAACTCCAGCTCTACTAAGTGGCATACTGCCTGCTCAGAGGCGATCTGTTCCTGACGTATAAAGCCATGTCCAGCCCGGAATTAATGGACATGCTGCACCTCAGAAAGTCCAAATCCCATCGAGCTACGTGCTTGAGAGACTTGATCCTCAGCAATGAAATAAATAGGACATGCTGGAGGGACAGATTCATAACCTAGAGGCTCCCTTCACTCTGGAATAAAATCCCAGTCCAGGTTAGGCAGAGTCCCTCATTGACTCTCTTCAAGAGGAATCTTGATGAGTGGATGGGAGATCGTAGGTTTACCCCGGGTATCACTTCTGTGTCACTGTTAGACAGAGGCATAGTATACTAACCTCGAAAAAGGGCATAGCAAAATTAATTTAAAATGGGTGGCGAAAGCCAAACACACTCTGGCTAGGCTTATAAATGCCCTAGGGCAGATAGCCTAGTATGAACCTATGAACCTAGAAATGGCCACTAATTGTACCCTGATTGCAGCAGAAGCGGACCCAGAATGAAAAAGTTGTGCTAGGAATTCTAGAATTTCGTGGACTGGGGCTGAAAAGGGATCTATGTTCCTAGCCTCTGCCCAACAAGAAAAATGTTTCTATTTACTAGCATAGTTTTTTTCTGGTTGTGGATTTGTGAGAGGAGACAATAATCTCACGTACAGCTGGGGAAATGCTAGGAAGCCTGGCTAAGGTTGGAAGTGGAGCAACCAAGCTGTGAGCTGGAGGGTTTGGAGGGATTGATGCAACCCGCCTGATTGATGAATCAGTAGGTCTGGAATCGGAACCAGAGTCCAAGGCTGATCGAGAAGGTAATGGTGCAGGAACAGGAACCATATCTGTCGAGGTCAGTAGTGGGCAATGAGGATCATTTTGCAACCCAACGATATTGCTTTCTGTATGAGTTTTGGAATCAGGGGAAATGGAGGAAAGGCATAAAGAAGTCCCTGAGGCCAATCGTGGACTAGAGTGTCTCTGGGTGAGTGACCTGGAAGTGGAAGAAGGGAGAAGTAGTTGCTGCATTTGCTGTTGAAAGAGGTGGTAAAAAGATTGCAGCAAGGCTGTCCCCATTTGCGGAAGATAAGATCCGCAACTTTCTGATTCAGAGACCACTCATGAAGGATGAGGATAGCTCTGCTGAGCCTCTCCGCTATGATGTTGGACCTCCCAGGGATGTGTGTTGCAATCAGAAAACTTTGAGAGGAAATCGGCCATTGCCACAGTCTGAGTGTGTTCGACACAGGGAGTAGGGCCTGGTTCCGCCCTGCTTGTTGATGTACTACACCACTGATATGTTGTCTGTTTGAATTGCAATGGTCCCAGAAGGAAGAGAGTCCTGAAGGGCATGCAATGCTAGGAGCACAGCTCTCATTTCTAGGATGTTTATGTGCAGATGGTACTCGTGAGGCTGCCAAGTGCCTTGGACTGTCCTGCTCTGATAATGCCCCCCCCCCACCCTATCAGGGAGGCATCTATGGTCACTGTGGCTACCGTAGGAGGCTGAATGAAGGGTCTGCCCTGAGTCAATAGTGAAGAGAACATCCACCAGGAAAGGTGCCTTTTGCATGCTTTTGTAATCATGATCATGTGAGACATGGGTAGCTGTTGGAAAGAACACTGTGTGAACAGAAGCCACTGAAGGATCCTCATGTGAAAGCAGGCCAGTGGGATTAGAAGAATGGCTGTTGCCATGGAACCCAGAGTTTGAAGGACAAACCTGATTTGGATTCTTTTGCTCTGCATTAGAATTTGTACTTGCTGACGAATTGTAGACACCCTTTCTGACGGTAGCTTTGCGGACATGTTCCTTGTGTCTAAGTCTGCTCCTATGTAGGTGATAGATTGACAGGGCAACAAGGCAGATTTTTCGAAGTTTATTGTAATGCCTAGCTGGGAGCAGATTGTGAGTGTGTAGTCCCTGGCTTGTAGAAGTTGATGCCTGGTAGTAGCAGTGAGGAGCCAGTTGTCTAGATATGGAAACACCTGGAATCCTCGACGTCTCAGGTGAGCCGTGACCACTGCCATACATTTGGTGAACACCCTGGGGGCTGTGATGAGACCAAAGGGCAGAGCTCTGAACTGGTAATGACTGGCTCCTGGAATCCTCGATGTCTCAGGTGAGCCGTGACCACTGCCATACATTTGCTGAACACCCTGGGGGCTGTGATGAGACCAAAGGGCAGAGCTCTGAACTGGTAATGACTGGCTCCCAGCCAGAAGCGAAGAAATCTCCTGGAGAGTCTGTCCATTTTGATGTGGTAGAACGCGTCCTGAAGATTTATCGAGCACATCCAATTGTCCTGACCCAGAAAGGGTAGAATGGACTGTAGCGTGACCATCTGAAACTTTGTTCTTTGTACAGACCTGTTTAGTCTGCTGAGATCCAGAATCGGTCGGTCTCCAGTCTCCTGTCTTTTTTGGTACCAGAAAGAACCTTGAGTAAGTTCCGGATCCATGCTGGTCTGCCGGGACTTCCTGGATGACTCTTTTTTTTCTAGCAGTTTTGAAACTTCTATTACTGCTTGGTCCTTCAGATTGGGTGGAACATCTGGAAGGGATTTCCTTGACGGTAAGGGGGGTTGACAGAAGGGAATTTTGTAACTTCCGGATATAATGGACGTACCATCTGTCTTGCATTAAATTTTGCCAGGTCTTTGGGTACAGTGAAAGTCTTCCCCCAACTGCCTCCAGAGGTGAGCAGCTGTGCAAACCTTCAAGGATGCTGAAAGGGCTTATCAGAGAAGGATTCTCTGTTGCCCTGGTTCTGCAGACCCCCTCTGCCATGAGGGTGGTGTCTGTTGTTATTATTTCCCCCTCTGCCCCTGGAGGAAAAATTGCTACTTGTGTCAGGCAAGGCTCCCTGGGATTTTCAAAACCCCATTTTGCCACTCTTCTGACCTTTGGGGTATGGTCTAGAAGGAGTGGAAAAATGGACTCCCATGGCAGAGAGAGTCATGCCTTCTTGCTCACACCTGGTCAAAGTGTCTTTCACCTGTGGTCCAAAAAGAAAGGAACCATCAAAGGGGGTGTTGGTGAATGATGCTCGAATGGGTTCCGCAAAATTACACAGCCGCATCCATGCATGCCTCCTAAGGGCCACACCCGTACCTGTGGCTCTACTCGGACCATCGGCTGAATAGGAAATGAACCTCATGGAGGAGTTAACTATGGAATTAAGCATCGTCAGCTGGGAAGCTACTTTAGCTTGAGCCCCCTCAGCTGATGGATCTTGAAGGATATCTCCGAGCTCTTTAAGGAGATCCCTCTGAAGCCGGGTAAAATGACATAAGTAGTTCAGTGACCTCATAGAAAAGGTCGCTGAAGCAAACATTCACTTCCTGTATCTGTCCATGGTCCTAGACTCCTTGTTAGGAGGATGGACAGATGAAGAGGTCTCCGCTAACTCTTTTTTTGGTGGCTGCTGCCACCACCATGGCATCAACAGGAACACCTTTGGTAAGGAACTGCTTATCTTGGGATGCTGTGATGAATTTGCCAGGTCTCCTCGGAGTTGGTTCCGCTGTATCCGGAGCTGGCCAAGCCTTTCGAGCCACCACTGCCATAAGTGGATCGAAAGGCAGAGAAACCAAAGAGGTGGAAGGTTGGGAACCGAACACATCCAGAAATACAGACTCATCCTCAGTAGGGGCTAGGGGTTTCCAGTTCCCCCTCTGCTTAAGCATTTCTAGGATGTCCGAGAAGGAAACATCTTCAGAGGGGGATCTCGGGGGCCCTTCCGAATCATCTAAGTCTGTATCAGAAGTGACAGACTCAGGGGAGTCAATGTGCTTCCTCTTGCACTTTTTTCTTACGAGGGGGCTCCTCTGAATTATCAGGGGAGGCCTTGGAAGAAGAGGAAACACCCAATGAGATGCCCTGGAGTGCCAGTTCCCTACGCCTGGGGTCTGGAGGAGGAGCAGAGCTTGGCACAGGCACTACAGGGGACGGAGCCGGTGGGGCCGATAGTGGAGCTGACTCAGTGGCCAGCACACTCCTCATGACATCGAAGGCATCCCTGCAATGATGCAGAGAAAGCTCTGGTTCTGAAGAAATCGGAATCCTTCTCCGCACCTAGGGAGACGGCTCCGAAGCCGATGTAGGAGCCAAGCTCACCTGCACCGAAGCTCCGAGAGGGAGAACGGGGTCGGACAAGGGTCCGATGCCACTCGCCCCCTTGGAGCCGCCGAGGGAACCCCAGTGTCCAGATCCCTTGACAGAGGGCACCACCAAAGGGATCGGAGCCGACATCGGAACCGAAGGAGATAGAGTTATTGGAGCCAATGGTTCCACTACTCGAACCCTAATGAACTCCGGCTCCAAACTCATTGGAGTCGGAGAAGGAACATCGATAGAAGTGGACAGAGCCGACACCTGTTGAGGAGGGCTGGACAATATCTTGGCAAGTGCCTGCGACTTTAGTAACCTACTGACCACTCTCTCCACATCATGATCGGACAACCTAGAGGATCGAGAGGAGTGAGAGGATCGGTGACTGCACTTGCTATGAAACAAAGGAGACTGAGGAGCCGAATTTACCGATTCCAGTGAAGGGGATCTCAGCCTCTTGTGGCTCCGTGAAGGCTCCGAAGTTTCTGATTGAGCCGACGGGGAGATAGTCTTATCGGTACCAACCGGAACCAAAGTAGAAGGTAGAGACTGAACAGAGGATGGTTCCAAACTTGGAGCCGACGGCTTGGTAGATTTAGGGGATTTCACAGGCTAAGAGCTCTTGGCCAATGAATCCTGGGGTTTTAAAAGACCCCTAAGAATAAGCTTACTCTTACGCTCTTGGACTAAAGGCATGGCAGATAGAACAAGAGTCCTGCAGGTGCACAGCACCTAAACAATAGACGCAAGAAGTGTGCCCATCTGTCAGAGACATTTTCTGACAGCATGAGTCACACTTCTTGAATCCAGACACTTTGGATTCCTTCGACATCCTGAAAGAAGGAAACAACAAATACAACAACAGCTACCAAAGCAAAATACAGTCTACACAAAAAACACACTATACTAAAAGACTATAGTTAAAGGTTTTTTGCCTCTAACTTAAATGGCTAGCCTATGAAGAAAGGTAGAAGGAAACCCTCTAACTTAAATGACTAACCTGACAAGAAGAGGATGGGGGGGAGGGTGGGGGAGAACTCTCTAAGTTAAACGAGTTCTACAAGGTAAAGAAGGGATACTACAACTAAACACTAGCTATTACAAAAAACAAGACTAGTCATTAACAAAACACTGAAAATATAGAATTCTATAGTAAGAAAGTTATACAAAAAACTTTATACGAGCCTGAGCCAGAAAAACGACACCTCGCAGCTGAAGCGGCAAACGAGATCTGAGTAGCTATCGCTAGGCATCATGGGATAAGGGGTAGCCTCGAGCCAGTAAACAGCTCCCAAGCTATAGAAGATGGCTGAGTCGGAGCTGAGGATTGACTCCAATCCCAACCAGCAAGAACGAAGGTGAGATAGACAACTTAATATTCCATTTTCAGTGGAGAACCAGGGAGAAAAGATCCACATATAGAAATACATAACAGTACAGAGACATTGCAGTTGTTACATACATGAAATACAATATACATCATTAGTAACAGGCACAAAAAGAGAAGTGTTAGAATTGAACAAAAAATGAAACTGATTTACATAGTTGTTAAGGAAACAAGACTCAGCCAAGCTGTGCTTTATAAATCACATCATAGCACAGGTGTGTATCTCGCTTATAGGCACAGGTGCACTTGGCTTGCCATGTATACAACTTTGTCAGCATATGAATAAACTTCACAGAACACAATTCCTGACAAATGGAATATACAGAATTGCTGTAAGTGTTTCTGCGCAGGGCTGCCGTCTACCATAATCAATGATGATCACTTGTGCTTAGCTAATTTAATGTATAGGCATAGCTCTGCTCTTCAACAATTGTTGTTGCACTTCTGTGAACTACAGGTTTGTAAATATCACCCAAGGATATCAATGTATAATAAATATAAAAAAAAAACTTTTGGCCTAACTAGTGAATGAATAACATGGTGACTGTTTTTTTTTTTTTTTTTTTTTTTACTTGGGTTAACAAGTGCCATCTTTCTTATCATAATCTAAGCATACCTCTACTAATCTTATCTAGATCAGCTTTACTAGTTAAGGGTACTTTTGCAGTTTTAAACTTTCTTTATACATGTGCAACTCTGTCATGATTCTAAAACTCCATTCATGAGGAGTAACACAATTATACTGTCACAATTGATTAGATCTTTGAATGTTTAACATAAACATATTAGATTTTATCTCAGTATAGTTTGGTTTGTACAGCTTTCTTTGTTTGTGCAATGCTTAGTTCTCTGTACTTCTATAATACATAATGGCTAGTGTCATGGCTATAAAGGGTCCTTGGACCAGTCTAGCCACTTGGTTAAGAAAGTTGAATGAATAAATAAATACATCCCTTTAACTGTATTGTCTTACTTTGAGGAACTGCTACTACTTTTGGGTTCAGAAAAAGAAACAATGTTTCTCATAGATTACCTTATCCATATGTGTTTGCACAAAAATAACATTATTCTTTCTTTTAATGATTCATTATTGGACTGTACATGCTATTACTGTGATCAAAGACTACCCCCCCCCAAAAAAAGTGAATGTATGTCCTTTATAGAACTTTACAGTGCTTTAGGTAGCTCTTTGTTCAGATACACAGCCAGATCTATGTTGATTCTAATGATATGGAGATCTTAGAATTTTTAACAAAGTGTTTCAGAATATCTATTAAAAAGTTTATTATTTTGCTGTTCTTAAATATTTGAAGATAGATCCAGGGAAAGCTTAAAAAGAAAACAGCTTTTGACATTCCCACTCTGGCCAGTAATCAAGGAGCCTGAATCCTCACCACTGGTACTGGAGAGGAGGTTCACTTAGAACCAAAATGGATACACCCACTATTTCCAGATGTGGCTTTCTGCATCAAGCACAATTTCCCTTAAGAGCACGCAGGGAACACAGTCAGTCTAGGGGCTGGGTCTTCTCTCTCTCCAGATCCAGAATAAGACTCCCCACTGGCACAGGTGTAGGGTTGAGTCCCTCAGCCAAGTCTCCAAGCCACATCCACCAGCACCTTCTCTGTGGAACCAGTGCTTTGTGTCACTGCTCCAAGCAGCTGACATGCACACACTTTGAGATTTGATTTTCAGACACATGCACACACACACACACACCTGGGAAAGGGTGGCCCAGATTACTAGCTATGCCCCCTTCTTCCCAGACTGTAAGGTAGTTACACTGACACTAGACACTCCAAAGCCAGCTACTCTAAGGCTCTTGCAAGGTTACCCAGTTGTACTGAGTAAAATTAATATTAATACAAATGGTAATGTTGACCAAACAGCAAAGCTTTCAGGAGTGGCTGCAGTGTCTGTCACCAAATAAATATAAGTACTCTCAAAGGTTAAATATTATCTAAAGGACCAGCCACAATGAAAAGTCTGAATATCTTTAATAATAAATAATAAAAGAACATGAAAATACTAAATAGCTATTTACAATAAACATGAGTTTCAGTCACAGGAAATAAGCTTCACACAGTTACAGAAAAACAATAGTAATCTCACTATAGTTTCCTGACTGATCAGAAGCATTATTATTCCCTGGTTACGTACTAGAGCAAGGCAAGATGAAGGAGGTGAGGAGTCATTCCTTATCAGGTTACAAAAACAGACTGCTCTGAGACTCCAGTCTCACCAAGTATTAAACATTATTTTATTGATGGATTACAGAAGGACATCACATACATCTGAATATCTGACGTCTGGTTCCCATGCAGCCCCCACTGATAGGAAATACCAGGATTTAGTACATGTGTTTCAATAATACATACACATAAGGCTTGGTAAGGTCTTCAGCTTCTGCAAGTCATAAAGTAATTTCCAACTTCTACCCTTCCAGAGCAGGAATTAGTTCACTACTAAAGACAATACAGAAGGCTTCCATTACTTGTTTTTCCAGATAATTTGTCTCTGGCTGCAGTCAGAACTGTAAGATACAATCTTTATGGCCTAGGCCCAGTAATTTAATTTCAGAACATTTTTCAAAGTTAGTTGCAGCTGGACTGTGATTAACCTCTTATTTTCCAGTTTCCTCTGTTAAAACATATACATGTAATTCAGTTACAATGCAGTCAGGACCCACTGTTTATACATTTTTAACACAAGCAACATTACAAATACATTTTCAACACAAGCATCTGTACAAACCAGTTTGATATACAAATTACATGTAATTCTTTACAAAATTCCATCTAACTCTCCTGGCATATGTAACACATCCACTACCCAAATTTTCCTGGCATAGCTGGCAATACCTCACATCGTCAAAGAGCTGTTTCATTTTAAAAATAGTACAAGTAAAATGTGGACCTCACTTTATATGCAAGAGAAGTTAAACAGTAAATAAATAAGTTTTAGTAATGATGTGAACTTTTCTTTATGTAATACATTTATATTTTAGAGAAATGCCTGTTATTTTATTGTGCTTTCGGTGGTTATAATGTTTGAATGTATGAAAGTGACACCTCTTTGTGACTGTATCTCATTTAATCCTTTGTTGTTTCCATACAAAAATAAGTAGAGCTGTACAAAAGCTTCAACCACTTCTTACCTATTTCATTGCTTTTTAGAACACCTTGTTAATAATGGCTATTGTTAGAAGAAGTGAACATTTATAATTACATAGAGCATTGTTAAGTCTTACCTTGACTTGACTGGCATTAGTGGGTTTGTGATGGAGAACAACTGTTAACATTTCGTTTTTTTTTTTTTTGGAAAAAGTATGAAAAAGCTCCTCTTACCAGTTTTAAGAGGCAGAGACAGTTTAATTATGAAATTGCTTTATACAATTCCATATTATGAAAATATTAACTCCTGCTGAATACTTTAGAAAGTAACACTTCAAATAGTTTTATACATACATTGATAATTATTCCAATAAAGAAATACCAGCATTATTTTTGTTCTGTTTGGTTTTGTTTAAGTATATGTGGTGCAGATTTTAGTATTTCTTATTGTCTTATACTTTACTCTGAAAGCAGAATATTTCATACTCTCTTACTTATACTTCGGGGCTGTTTGCCCACATAATTACATTATATGGTTTAATAGTTCTCTATTTATGTACAGGAAGCCTCACAGATTTTGTAGTCTGAAAGAAGGTCTCATTGGCCAAATATTTTTGAAGAGCATGTTCTTATTATCCTCAAAACATGTTCCATATCAGCATCCTTGTTTTTTATCAGCTTGGGAAACATACAAATCGCATGATTTCTGCAGCCCATGTTACACTCTAGATGCTTTTCATCACCTTTTATTGTGTGAATACTTAGCTGCCCTTCTGAAAATACACGTTTGCTTAGAGCAGCAGCGTTCCTGCATTCTGTGGCCATGCCTCCATCAAGTAGGTTTTGAGTGTGTTCTGGGTGTGTGGTTGGACATGCTCTGACTTTCCACACACCTAAGTTTTGTAAATTGGGCTCTGAAAAAATGAATTAATGAATAAGAGCCCCTTGAGGACATTTTTTTTTAAATTTTAATATGATTACAACCTAATGATTACATGGTGTTATTTTAGTGTTTCAGAAATGGAAGAGAATAATTGGGACTATTTAACTTAATAATTCATTAATGTCAGTCATTTTGATACCCTGTGATAAGACCATTTGTTTAACTACTGGGTGTAAGAGACCTTACTTAGGATGTGATGGTAGGTTGATTTAGAAATCTGAACATTTAATAGAGAAGTGAAAAATATATCACTGAAGTCAAATGTGGACTACAAGATTCACTGGTAAACCAGTTGATAGTATCATACTTGCAAGCACTGTTTAAAATAAAAGCTTAGCATTGTTATTTATTCACAGTTGTCTAACATAATTTGCTTGATTTTGTAATAACAATTGAAATGCAAAGCTCACATAAGAAAGATTATGGAAGAGTTGCTCTCTTTTTTTCTTAGTGGAAGAAAAACAGTTCTGTTACAGGTATTAGGTATTCACTGCTTCTTAGTGAAATTTTTAGAGAGTAACTAATAAAGCTATAATGATCATAACCATTTCTGCTGGACAGTAATTTTTTTGGAGTGCTGTCTATGTGTAATACCAGTGTGTCACATAAAATGGAGAGTGACATACAAAAGTTCATATAATGATAAACAGCTCATTCTAGAAATTTGGAGGTATTACTGACATTCTCTACTCCTTAAAAATGTAACAGTTTAATTTTTATCACTATTATAAATCCACATCAATGATTTTATTTCAAAGGGATTTGGAAAACTCAGCTTAGGTATATTATTGCGTATGAAACAGTAATGCTAGAAAGTGGCAAATGAATGGTGTGGTGGGAGTTGTGCCCCAAGTGAAACACACTGCATCGCTTATTTATTCTTTAATTAGGCTGTGTGCGTGGTCAACAAATCACACCAAGACAAAGCACAAAACTTATGATTTAAATGTCAGCAAGTCTGCCTGAATGAATAATGAATGCTGAGGCGTAGTATACAAGTGAAAACCTTAGCTTAATGATTCTCGGTTCTTTCAAATTCAAGTTAAAAAATATAAAAAAAATGAAAAAGTGGAGGTTGATCTCTGGAGGATAAAAAGGCTAGTGTTAATAATTAGCAAGGAGAGTGAAGTGGAGTCAAATTAGTTGTAATAGAGCCCGGAGTGACTGGCACAGTCACCTCTCATTATCAAAAACTCATTAGGAAATGAAGAGGTGGAAATCCCACTGGGCTGCTCACACAGTGAGGCCATCTCTGAGATTATTTTCGTAGATTTCACTCAAGTAGAGAAGTGATAAGCCTTCAAATTATACAACTAGGTAATCTTTATAAATGTTAAAACTAGTGTCATAACATAGCCACACTCATCTGTGTTACAAGAATTTCAGAGATGAATTATAGAATGGCTTGCATTTCTTTTTTTTAACAGAAACTTAACAGTTCTCATTTGTTTGATCAATACATAAAAATTAAAAAGAAGCATGCACTACTGAGTGTGTTATATGTTGGACTCTAGAAATACTATTCAGTGTGTCTCTTGAAATGGAATTAGATACCAGTCTAATGATTTTAAATGTTTATCACAAGAGCTAACAATATTCATGAATGTTAGCACCAAACAAATTTGCAGCATTTGTAATAGTACTGGCTTACTGAAAACTAGAGGAAATAAAAGGAAATAACACTGTATAATTTAAGTTTCACCGACTGAAAGCACAGATCTGTGTTCCTGCATTATATAAATTAGGTATATGATTACAGGATAGGTGGGTATAATCTTTCAGTTCTACTGAAGAAAATAAACATAAAGGTAGATGGATTATTGACATGAAGACTTTGCAGTGTGAAAAGGTTGTATAGTCACTAAATATCACAACTTCGAAAGTCTATGCTGAAGTATTAAGATGGAGAGAATGTTGCAGATGGCACTGTCTAGAAAGCTATTGCAGATGCTGTTGTAATATTGTCACCATTTCATACAGATGAGTTTGTGAAGGACTCTGATACAAACAGTGAAGTCAAGAGAATATCACACTAACTGAATCACTTACCTTACCAGGAAAATCTGAAGGACATCCTGATCTGTTAACCTCTGACAAGGACATAAGAGATGTCTACACAACTCTTAATTACTAAGGAGGGAATTACAAAATGCCCAGAAAACATGTTTCAGAGTAAATAGGATCATAGGAGATTACTAGGCTTTCAACCAGGGGGTTATTTTTAGCTGAGCCATTTCAACCTAATGTAATACTGCAGAGGTACTATTCAATACCCAAGACTGCATTTAGTGATGACTGCCCATGTCCAGGAGGGTTGAGGGCACTATCCCCAGTAAGAATTTAAGGTGCTCCATCCACTCATACAGGTTCCTCCTGAACAGTGTCATAGAGGGTGCTCTGTTTCACTTGATTTAGTAGCCTGTTCCAAAGATGTCGCAGTCACTGGGAGATAAATGTGTTCCTCCAGCATGTCCTATTTAAGTCACAGGCCATATTTAAGTCCATGGAACGGGTAGCTCTAGACCCATTGGATTTATGAGTATGCAGTAAGTTCATTAGGTTTGGGTATTGGGTTGCTCTGTAGGCCAGGCATAAGTCTCCTCTAAGAAGTCTATGCAGTACAGAGTATAGTGACAGTGATTTTGGTCAGTCCATGTAAGGGACATGCTGGAGGCCCTTGATCTTCTTTGATAGAAGCCTCTGAGGTTTCTGTAATTGCTGTAGGTGCTTAGTACAGTACATACTGAATGGGGCATTATACTCAATTATGGGCTGGATAAGTGCTGAGTATGGGGGGGGGGGTTAAAACATCTTTTGCTGTTGAGCTGATGCTTTTACTAATCAAGTGAGCTACATGGAAAGCTTTTCTTATAACAGTAGACATGTGGTGGTCGAAGTTAAGGTCGCAGTCAACCTATGAGCCCAGGTCCCTTACCGCTTCATGGTACTTAGGGTATTGTTATTAATTTGATAGTGTCAAAGGACATTGTTTGTGCCAAAGGGGAATGATGATGATGAATTTCTTTGCATTTAGTTTGTGACAGTGACTAATACACCCGTCATTGGTCTGTGTGAGACCATCCTAGAGTATACTGACATCATTTGGGGATTCAGTGATTGCACCTAGTTTGCAGTCATCTGCAAATATGGTTAGCCACAACCCTTTAGTTTTGACCTGAACTTCTGAGAAGTATATACCAAACAGTAGGAGGCAGAGAATTGTCCCCTGTGGCACCCTGCTGGTAACAGGTCTGCTGGTTGATGGGGAGTCACCAACTTTGATAGCATATAAAATACATAAAATAGCATATAAACACTAATTATGTGATGGTGGTTTGTCTATGGCAAAGAGCTAAGGTTGGGAAGTACAATAGTTTCAGTGAAATGCTAATAGGTACATGGAACAGTCACTCTGCAGGTCTGACAGGGGGGAAAAAAGTAGCAGAACTGCTCATGTATACATGAGGTTAAACATGGGATTCATGGGTCAATTTGCAGATGAGGCAACTATTCATCCATTGAGGTCTGAAGCAATAGCAGTGCTGAAGATATATGAACAGATATGATCAGAGCATAATAATTTCCATATTCTAAGATATACCACATTTATTTTACTAGAACTTTCATTAAATTTCTTTCCTAAATCTATTTTATTAATAGCCGATGTGATATGGTCAGCATTTAAACTATATTTTGTATGTTATCATGTGTCCACTTAAACCAGTTTCTTGAAGTATAACTTTACAGACACATTTTCAGCAACTAGCATAAAAAGTTGGTAAATTACACTTAATGAATCTGATAATTAGAGTTACAGACTTCTGTTACTTCATAAAAGGCACAAAAATGCACATACTTTTATTCTATCAATGTCTGAGGTAAACAGTACTCATATTTTAAAAAAGTGTTCCTGACTGTACTTGATTATTTTTGTATGTGTTCCTGAATCTGGAGGTAAGCTGTTAAGAGAGCAAGTTGTGAATATTGTTAAATTATGGGTAATATTAGCGGTTATTAGAAGCAAGAGGTTCTCCTGTTCAATTCTCGGCTGGAGTGCGGGAAGTGCCTTCTGTGTGGAGTCTGCATGTCCTCCCCGCGGTTGGGTGGGTGTTCAAAAGACATGCATAAATGGGCATGCCTTCGTTGAAGGTTGAGCGTTGAGCTGGCACCTTGGCATTCGTGAAAATCTACTGCCAATCATTAGTGGACCGGAGTTCCGCTGTGGCGACCCCTAACTGGGAAAAGCCGAAAGACAACAACAACAGAAGGAAGTGCTGAATGGTTACGTGCAAATAAGTGAAGTGAAGGGCCTTTGTATCAAATAAGGAAAGGTGAAGGAGATTTGAAGACCATGCCTACTTATGACAAAAATGTAAAGTATCTAAAGTCAAGTGTTAAATAGATACAAAAAAATATGTGAAAGGCATAAGCTTTGCATTACTTAATGGTATTTTGTATGTTTTTGGATATTGGGCAAGAAAGAAAGAATCTATGTAAAGTCATGTTTAAAACACATAAGGCAAGTGAAGGACTATACACCATTTATAAATAAAGGGGCTTAAGATATTTTGTTTGGAGGTATGCTTATGTGGGCACTGTGATAGTTTCACTGAAGAATAGAAAGGGGAGATAGGAAAGACCAAAAAAGGGGCAGCACAACAACAGAACACAGAAGGAAAATATAAAGAGGGTTGTGCTGGAGGAGGTAGAAGAGGAGGAGCACAGTGGTTTTGTTGGGGAAAGACCCCACTGTTTTTCAATATTTTGTTAATATAAGAGGGTAGATTGGTTGGGAAATAGGTAATATGGTTTAGCGGAAAGCATAAGGGAAGAAGGGCTGAAGTGCCTGCAGGAGTCCGAGCCCACACAGCCTCAAACATTTCCACTGCCAGATGTTTAGGCAGTGGAGGATCCCTATGTTGAGGGAATAGGGGCCTTTGGTAGTACCTTGGTCAGCACCAGCTGGGACAGAGTGCCTTCAACATGCTGCAGATAAGCTCAGCTGGCTCAACCTCTGAACAATATCTCCTCCAGAACATTCTCAACCAATTTATGAAGCTGCCATTCTATGGGGTTTTCCAGGCTGCCATGTGCCAGGGTGCCTGAAGGCCCAGTGCCACCCCAATTCTTTGAGAACATTCCTGGACAAGCAAATGGTAAACAATCCCTAACCTGGGAGGTACATGCCTGGGACATGCCAAATGTTTTTGAAGGTGTAAAAACGAACATAAATGAGAGAGAAATAATAATACAAAAATCTATAATTAGAATAACAAAAACAGAAAAAAAGTGGGGGAGAGACAAAAGAGAAAATATTCTCAAAAAAGTCTCATATGTTATACATTTGTTTTTATGCAGTTATTATCACAGAAACATTGTATATATTTCCATGCAGATCCACTTTGTGTTCTGATATGTGTCTGCTTTATTTTGCATTATTATAATAACTTTACGGATGCAGTCCTGCAAATGTACATTTTTTTTCTGTGCAATACCTATAATTATGGAATGCTCTTATATGTTTTACTTATGTTAAATCCTCCTTGGCAAAAATAATAATAATTTTATACTCACAACAGAACTCTGGCCGCCTTACCTCTACCTGATTCTACACTTCATAAGGTCATCGCATCTGTGAAGGCATTGCTGGCCAGAATGGTGATCCTTGTTAGGGGTTCCAGGTCTCACCCAATTTCTAACAGATATCAATCTTTTTCTAATTGATACCTTTAGTGCATGCTTCAGTCTTGTCCAGATACAACTCCTTCAATGTAGTCCATTGGTCTCTTTATCAGACCAGCCTGGAGTACAGTCTTGCTCCTTAACGGTTGCTGCCATGACTTAGAAGTGCCTGTACCAGAATGAAGACAGTATGAGTAGGGCTGTGGTTCACACGTTTAAAACCACTCTGTCTGGGGTGTGACATCACTAACCAAACCCAGTTAACCAACAAAGAGCTGAGGCATTAGAACAGGTACTGTTATTATTGGCAAGTTAAGTTGAGCCAAAAAGTCTTTGCCTCAAAGACGTTCTTTTAAATGAATCTATTATAATGTTACTTACATGGTACATAAAAACAATATACAGTAATCATTTACATTTTGTGATACTTATAATTTTCAGTGTACGTGTACCTTCCCTTACTTATGAAGCTGTATTTTTATTTTTTTTTTTTTTGCATGTTATGTATGGAGTGGAGGAGTAAGGGTTAAATACATATATCTACATGTGTGATGAGTAACTTTTATAAACTTTTCAGTGAGTGGAAATAACATGGTGTACCAGATGAGTGCAGATGGGCAGAAACTACACTGTATGCTTGTGCTAACTGTAACAGATATGACTCCATTTTGTTTTCTCTGATTATTTTCAAATTTGAGCATTTCTGCGAATTCATAAGGCATAGTAGGGATGCAGGATATTCACACGAGTCTGAACCTGCATTTTTAAGCATCCAGTAGTGATTTGTGTCCATAAGTGGCCATACACATTTGTGTATTACTGCAATTCATACAGAGAGACCTAAAAAGCCTAATTTGCATACAAAATGTGTAAATGGGTCTGAAGTTATGCAGAAAAGTTGAATTCTGCCATATTAAATTGCTATTCAAGTTTGGCAGCAAATATCTAAGGAAATCACAGATTTCCTAAAAGTAAGAGAATACTAACCAAAATGTTATAAATTAGTAAGAAGCACTTGCAAATATGTAAACTGAGCAAGTTAAATTAAGAAATATTGTTGTAACTGATATCACATACGTCTTATAATGAGCATTAAAGAATACTGTAAAGCTGTCATTTGTAAGTGGAAATTCAGTAAAGTAGCAATGGAAGTGGTTAATCATCACTTTGGGAAATAATTTAGTGTTAGAAATTCACACATTGAATTGTGAAGTGCTACAGTGGTAAGGATATTTTCTGTGTCTTTACTCAGGAATTTCTGACTGTCACTTATAAACGAAAAATAATATGATTGCA
This sequence comes from Protopterus annectens, assembly GCF_019279795.1. Lineage (NCBI taxonomy): Eukaryota > Metazoa > Chordata > Ceratodontiformes > Protopteridae > Protopterus > Protopterus annectens. The sequence continues at coordinate 1,457,405,164 of NC_056745.1, read as the reverse complement.
TGACTATGGTAGTGGGGTGAGGAAGGACAAATCTGTTAAAAAAGTGATTGCTTTAATGTTGTGACTGTACTACAACTAATGCTATAGCACAACTGTAATTGGCTGGAGTGCATGTGTGTCAAAATATATACTTTTAGTGTTTGCTAACATTTTTAGGAGGCTGGCAGGCAGACGTGGTCAGTGTTGTGTAATTTGAATGATGGTAACATCTAAAATTTTTCATGCAGAACTTTAGCCTTTTATTTTTTACCTGAGTAATAATGCAAAACAAGAGATCAAGGCAGAAAAAGGATAACTTTAGCCATGAGGTAAATTGCATTCTCACGGCAGCCCTTAGGGCATATGGGAAACATCTGTTTGGTATAGCGGGCCCAAACAAGCCGAGAAGACAAAATCATGGAATCATGTTGTCCACGACATTAATGCAGTGGGTGGTAGAAACCACACATTAACACACTGTAAGAAGAGGGCAGATGATATGGTAGGATGTGCTAAAAGAAATGTGAGGCAGAAAGTAATTACCCATAGCAGTATTTGGGGTAGAGGGGCTCCAACATTTATCCAATTAACACCAAATGAGGAATATGTTCTCTCCATAAGGAGGGGATCACTGTGACACAGAGTATGATGATGATACAGGGCAAGTGTTGACCTTCTCCTTTTGCCCATGAAAAACTTCTCCGATGCTAATTTTGGGCTCCTAAAAACAGAGATGTTCTCCACTTGCATGGGTGCCATGAAGGTGAATAGTTGCATGACCGTTGAATCATACACCAATGCACTGTACGAACATGTAGACAAATGCATTTATCTCGCCATACCCAATAGAACCAAGACGCTCTCCTCCCAAAAAAAGGAAGCCAATCTGGTGGTCACCTGCCATAAACAAACTCTGCAACAGAAGGAGGAAACTGATGAGTAATAAGGTGAAGTCCCAAAACTTTAAAAACTCCCTTATCAGCCTCAACAAAAAGTTGAGATCCCTCATCAAATTCTCTAAAGCTAGCTATGAAAACAGAATTGAAGCAGATAGTAAAGACAACAATAAGTCCTTCTATAGATATGTAAAGAATCTCCATGGCAATACCCAGATTTGCTCTGAGATACTGCACAATGGTACCTCCTATACCAGGCCAACAGATATTGAAATATACTGGCCAACAGATTCAATGCCAACTTTACCTCTCTCTCACCCCCCAAAGGACCAATCACAATACCAGTAGATTGCCAGGCTTCCAGTATTACTGCTGCACAAGTTAAAACAGCACTGTCCAAGGCTAAGAATAAAGCTTCTATGGGAGCTGCAATATCCCTGGCTGTGCTCTACTTGAACTACAGAGTGAACTGGCACCTCACCTTTGTGCCCTTTTCAATCACAGCCTCACCTCAGGGTTTGTCCCTACCAAATGGTGCACTGCTACAGTCATCCCTCTCCACAAAGGAGGAGTGACTACAGACCTAGGGAACTATCGCCCCATTAGTCTGACGAGTTTGATATGCAAAGCAATGGAATGCATCATCATGGACCTAATAAACAAGGATATAAGGAATCTCCGAACTCTGGATCCCACACAGTTTAGTTTTGTGAAAGGTAGATCATGCCTGCTCCAATTGTTCAACTTCTTTGAGTCAGTCACCAGAGCTGTGTATGAAGGCAAGGTGGTTCATACAGCCTGCAATGGTAGAAGTGCTCTGCACGTATGGCAATGCAGGGCCAAACCAAATAGGAAGCCAGTCACAAACAGCCAGAATTCAGGTGAGAAAAGGCAAAAAAAAAGGCCAACAGGACTAAGTCAAGCCATTAAAATGGCAATTGTGATTTTATTCTCCATAACAGCCTTCATCAGTGGAATACCTTTGCACAATGAAAATCATTCCTCCATAAATAGACCCATCCACCAATGAGAAGGACAGCCCCCCACACACACACACACATTAACAGCATCACTACCTTCAATTAAATAAGAATTTAAACAAATAAATAGTAGTAAGTTAGGTTACATACAGAAAAAAATGTAAAGCACTATAAATGATCATTTAGTCCGGATGGGAAAAGCCCCCCCAGCTTAATAATCCAAAATTTTTCTTTCTTATTCAAAATGCTATGCCATCCCTGCATGTTGTTCCTATTACCAGCAATTCTATCAATTATTAAAAAGTGAAAATCTGCATTGGGATGCATCAAGCAGTGCCTATACAGAGCATTGGTATCACGTTTATTACGTATATCGCTCCGATGTTCCGACATACGTATTCTTAGTGGACGAGATGTCTGACCAACATAAAAGGCTGAACATTTACAGGTGGCCAAATACACAATCCAGTCAGTTCCTCAATTCCCAAAAAATGTAATGTCATACACTTTGCTGGTATTTTTGCTAGTAAATTGCTTGAGTTTACTCACATATTGGCACGAAGAACAGTGTCCACAGGGGAAAGTGCCAAAAAGAGCATCTCTAGACAGGGTGAGTTGTTGGTATATATCAGCCCCACTATGTTTAAAATGTGTCTATAAGCTGTAGACTTAATCTGAAATTGTTATTTTCTGATGACAATTCTCAAAGGTCTACTGGGTTCAGATTTCTCAAGTCTGATTTCCAGCCACCAATGAACAAACGTGTCCATATTTTTAAACGCTGTGCTCAAAGATCTACATTTTACCACTGATGATTCTCTAATATCGGATCATAATTTAACTGTTGGGAAAAGTAAAGCTTTACAGGAGCTTAAGGACAATCATAAGATTGTCATTGTACCTGCGGACAAGGGAGGGACAGTAGTCATATTGGGCATGGATTATCTTGACGAGGGTAAGGGACAGTTGTCCAACCCACGTCACTATATGGCTATGCCTTTAGATCCTTACACCTAATTTTAAGAAAGACATTGACTCATTTTTGAGTGAGGCTATGGATGAGGGCGTTATCTCAGAAAAGGTCAAATCTCATCTAACGGTTAGGGATCCCCAGAAGCAAATTATGTATCTTTTTCCCAAAATTCACAAATCACTGACCAAACCACCTGGTCAGCCTATTGTTTCGGGGAATAGGTTAATTGACTGAACCTCTCTCGGCCTTTTTGACCCTATATTTGAAACCTTTTTTGAATCTAACCAGGGCACGCATTCAAGACACTACACAGTTTTTGAAAATCTTGTCAGATGCTCAACTAGAACCTGGGTGGCTTCTTTGTACTTTAGATATCAAGGCTCTGTATACTAACATTCCCCACTGGGCCAGCCTTCAGGCCTTACAATTCTGGCTGGATCGAGCCAGCTTATATCCAGCTGGATTTAATACTCTAGTCTTATGTATGGCGGAGCATGTGTTGAATAAAAATGTTTTTTATTTTCAGGGGGAATGTTATTGGCAGATTCAGGGCACTGCGATGGGTGCATCATTTGCACCAATCTATGCGGATTTGTTCATGGCCTTTTTGAAAGAGCAACTAATATATGATCCCTCCCATAACATATATACTGATGAAATTGACATCTGGATGATTGCTGGATGATATGGCTGGTGGATATGGGTTCTCTTCTTGAGTTTGTCCAATATCTTAATGACAATAAGTGGTGTATAGAGTTTACTCTGATTTCAGATAGTAACAAAATTAATTTTTTGGATGTTACTATCCGGAGAAATTTGGATAATACTCTAAGCAGGACTTTATGTTCCCTTATAGTGAAGCTATTCTAGTCCGCCTTATAAGCTGACCATAGTACTGCGCTACCAGTATGTTTCCTGCGCAGGTAATCTTAACTAATGTTAGCCGAGCAACATGGCTACTTTTCAAGATAATTAATGATTAATACCATATACTTGGTTTAGCCTATAGTAACGCCTCTACAGGCCTTACATAGCTTTGCATAAAGTGGAATTGTTAACCTACTTTGTGCATAGTATCCATTGTGTATCACTGTATGTAAGGTAAATCCTATGCTTACATTGTGTATAGTATGTAAGACATCCTCACCTGATAGCACAGCCTTGTTTGTAACCACGCTTCCCTCGTGAAAACGATATTGGCCACAGCCTTAACATTTTCTATTACTCGCAATTAGCGCAGATACAACACTTTCAGTATTAGAACCTTATTTTCTATAACTGAAAATTCTACTGAAACAGCGCTTTATTAGCAAACGTACAACCATAATAATTACAAAGTTTAAACTTATTTATCTATAGTAGTTAAGGGATCTTATAGCATATCTGTATATTCAATGTCTCTGTATGCTTGATAGACTTAACATATATCATCTACTGTCTTGATTGACTACTTTCATTACTGACAGAATATAACTGCCTGTAGAGACCTTTTGTAGTAGGCTATTTTAATTGCTGCTTGTCACTTACTGATAGTTCTTCAGTTCTTACAAAATGTCTGAAGCTTTTTACCTTCCCACCTGCTAAGATTTGCAAAGATTATTAACCTATATTGTGGTTTACAGTCATAATATTGTCAGGAAATGTGCAATTATCTGCTTGGCAAATGTTGCTTACTATTGCTGTACTAAAGTCATTTTTTTCTCCTTTGCCTATTTTTATGTCCTTTGATTCCATATCAACAAGTACCTAGCTCTCTAATCTCTATATTTCCTGCCTTGGACACTTGACTACTCTTACCTGAAGACTAAGGACCCTCTCCTATCGGCTGCCTCATCACAGTGCCTCCTACCCTTGTTCCCTAATGTTATTAAGGGAAGCAAGAAAGTATGTTATTTTCCTACATTTTCAGAAATGTATAGAGCAGTACTAATTACTTGTAGGTGGTTTAAAGGTTGCTTCTAAGCCAGGACAGCCGGTAGCCATTCCTTGTAGTTTGTATTTTCCCCACAACATTTTTTGAAATTGATTCTATTTATATCCTCTCCCGCCTTCCCTTTACCAGACTTCCCCCACTTATAATCTGCCTCTGTAATTACTGACTTACCCAGCTCTACCAAGCTCTCTACCTTATAGCATATTCCTCTCAGAATTCCTTGTCCAGTACTTTGCTTCTCTTCAGTTCACTAAGTTTTATTACTACCTTAGCACCTTTCTCCTACCATCCCTCCCACCACTCTGCCTAACTCTGTTTGTACCTACATTGCTTACCTTCCTTCAAAGCACTTTTTCTCTGATTGTTCCTCATATGCTCTGCCTAACTCTGTTTGTACCTACATTGCTTACCTTCCTTCAAAGCACTTTTTCTCTGATTGTTCCTCATATGCTTCTTCCTTCTCTTGTCTGTACCCGCTCCATTCGCCCTGTGGGCTCACTCCGCTCCACTACCCTAACCCCAAATTCCACCCACCCCCAGTAGCCCTAAACTTATACTTCTAAAACCACACTCTCCTACACACACAACCAATCAGATGGTACCACCATCCTAGATAATTGAGCCACACCTACTCTTCACTTAACCATTCTCTAACCCTAATTAATTACAATCTTAACTCAAACTTTACCTCTCCTCCTATCCTACACCTTTGCTAACTACCTAATATTTCCTTACCATTTCTACCATCATGTCTACAAAACTACCTCAACCCTAACTAAACTACTACTCTGTGCCACACTCATATCTGTACTAACCTCAGCATATCTGATAACCTCCTATGAACAACCAAATATTTCTCAATTTAACCATCCAAGAAAACAAACAATCCTACATACTTTCACACTCACACATAATAATATCACTATTACATCCACACCTAGATACATACTAGCTAAATACCACAGACTTGCCCACATTTAATACAATAACCTAACAACAAAGAAATTCCGATACCAAATTAGTAACATACATTATCTTTTGCTTTCACTAAAAAAGCATTCCTTACAGGATGGAGACATACATTCTAACCCTGGCCCACATAATGTCCTATCCATTGGACATCCCACCAACTATCCCTCTATTCCCCTCAGCCCCAACAAACACCCCAATTCTCTCCTCATTGCACATCTCAGTATCCAAAGTGGTAATAACAAAGTTCCCCATCTTCATGCTCTCCTTGATGTACACTCTTTTGATATTTTATGCTTGACAGAGACCTGGCTAAAACCTAAAACACATGATAATTAAATTATACCACCAGGTTATGACATATTGAGACTTGACTGTACAAAAAGAAAGGTTGGGGGAGTAGCACTTCTTTTTAAAGATGGGCTACAAGTCACCTCTATACCCTATAACCCACCAAAAGCCAACCATGCTGAAGTCCTAATTTCCAAACTACAGCTTAACTCCAGTAAATCCTTATATATCTTCTGTATCTATATACCTCCTGGAAAAAATATCAGTATACTAGAGGATATTCTTAGCTGGGTCTCAACATCCTTCCCACAAGAAACTATAATCCTAGGAGACTTTAATATAGATTGGAAGAATATCAATACTGAAAATCCTACCTCTCACATTAACCTTCAAGGCTTCTCTCAGACCATTACCTCCCCAACAAGAATAAACAAACCAAACAAAAAAGAGAGCACCTTAGATTGGATCCTTATTAATAACTACCACCAAAACTACACAGTTGGTATCCTCCCTGATGATGTAAGTGACCAGTCCTTGACCCATATAATCAGGCAAAAGTTTGATACCTCTCACCTAACTTCATATAGAACTATACAGACCAACAAGCAATTTAACCAACACCTTTTCCAGAGTGAACTCAATGCCTGTGATTGGTCTCAATTAAAACCCCTCCCACTTGAGCACGCTGTCAAATACTTCAACTCTAAGTTCTTAGAAATCCTAGAGCAGCATGCACCTAAACATACTATCAGAACTAGGTCCAAACCTACCCCCTGGCTTACAAATGAAACCAAGAAAATAATCCTCCTCAGAAATGAAGCCTGGTCTAGGTGGTGAACTACCAAAAATATATCAGATCAACAAATCTTTAGGCATATGAGAAACATAACAAAAAAAAGAAATTCTCTCAGACAAAAAAAAAAAACTTTTACTGCAAAATGCAGCAAACAAACCAAATCAATCCTCAAAGATTCTGGTCAAGTATCAATAGACTCCTTTATCCAGGTCACTCCAGAACACCAACCCCAACAGGTGCAACACGAGACACCTATCCAAACTACCAATGCTTTCAATTCCTTCTTCTCAGAGGCAATCAATCTCTAGGCAGTCAACTAGCTCCTGATAGATCTAGTCTTCTTAACTCTTCTCCCAGCTGTCTTCCTACCTTCCGATTTCTACCCACCTCAAGAAATTTTATGTATAAACTCATTCTAAAACTTAAGCCTTGTACTCCATCTGCTGACCAGATCCCAGCCGAATACCTGCAAAAAGCAGCTAAAGAAGTAGCCTACCCAATATCCATCCTGATTAATAGAACTACTAACGAGGGAAGCATCCCTGACATTTGGAAATTCTCACATATTATCCCCCTACAGAAAGGTGGCAACTCAAATGAATACTCTATCGACCTATATCCCTACTATCCCCCTTAGCAAAAATAATGGAAAAATGTATTCATCATCAGCTTCTAAACAATTTAATTCAACATAACATACTAGCTGCAAGCCAACATGGCTTTAGGCCATTCCACAGTACTACTACTGCCCTCTTATATTTTACTGATGCCATAAACAAAAACCACAATAACAATGTTCTCTCTTCCTCTCTATTTATTGATCTCTCAAAAGCATTTGACATGGTAAAGCACTCTTTACTTATAAATATTCTGAAATCACTGTCTCTTGATACTATGGCTCTACAATGGTTTACTCCTTACCTCAGCAATAGGCAACAGGCTGTGCTCTGGGAGAATAAACTATCATCCCACATTCCAGTCTCACTTGGTGTCTCTCAGGGCTCCATTCTAGGCCCTCTCTTATTCTCAATATTTATCAATTTATCTCTACCTAGCTATTCCTCAGGAAACCTGCATACAGTATGCTGATGATTCAACTTTAATCTGTGCAGCTGAATCCTCATCTGAACTACAATCCCTAACTCAGAAAATATTTAATGTAGTAGAGACTTGGTTCTTAAAACGTTACCTCCTCTTGAATCCCAAAAAAACAAAGCTCCTTCTCTTTACTCCTACACGTAAATCCATGCCTTTAGATTTCTCTGTTATTTCTAACAATGGCACCCTCATATCCCCTGATTCTACCACCAAACTCCTAGGAATAACTATAGACAATTACCTCAGCTTCGATAACCATATTAATAACGCTATTAAAACAGTCAACAGAAAAATGGGCTCCCTATACAGGATCAAATATTTTCTCACTCCCAACAGCCAGAACTACTATTGCCCACTCTCATCTAATCTCAACATTTCTCTATGCCTCACCAATTTACACCAACCTATCCAAGAAGAATCTTCTTAAACTAACTACATCTTACAATAATATTGCCAGATTTGCTACTGGTAATCGCTTTAGAACTCATCACTGTCAGAATCTAAAACAACTAGGATGGCTTGAACTGCAAAATCAGCTTTATTTTAACCAACTTAGCATTGCTCATAAGATCCTCAACCAGCCTAACAACACTCCTATACTCTCAAACCTCATTACTCCGTATAAAAATCTCAATACCTTATGCTCGGCTAACAAAATTCTACTTAGTATTAGTAAGTCTAACAACATGGCAGGTAACTCTCTTTTCTCAAATACAACTGGGAAATACTGGAATCTTCTACCTAGTTATCTTACTTCACTTCCTTCCCTACCCCACTTCAAACAAAAACTCAAAATATACCTTAGAACACACTGGCTATGCCCTTGCACTAACCCTGACTAACCCACTACCTCTGTGACTAAATTTCTCCTAACTACACTCTAACTATAATTCAATGCTCTTTACTGTAAACTTTACAAGAACAGCAAACCTGCATATAGTTATGATCTACCTCACATGGTTATCTTGTTCAATATGTTGTAAATACTCTTATGCCACCATTTTCAGGATTTGTAAACCTGAAAAAGTTCAATCTACCTCATGTGAATATTTTGTTCAATATTATTGTCAATATTGCTTTCCAATATACTGTAAAATGTTTTGTATCTTCTGCTATGTTAACTTGATTGTAACCTTACAAACACTGTTTTGAATTTGTAACCATATACCTATTGGTATAATGGATCTGTCTTGGAGCTTTTCTCCCCGGGCCTCTACTGAAAATGGACATATATCCAGTTGGACTAGCCCGGTCAACAAATGTAAAATAAATAAAAAATAAATAAAGTTTTCCAGAAATACCATCAATATAACAACTTGCTTCATGCTACTAGTTTACACCCCAGCCATACCATCTGAAACATCCCGAAATCCCAGTTTCTATGCATGAAAAGAATTAGTTCCACTCAAAATGAATATGACTCTTCCCAGCAGGACCTCTGCAATAGATTTCGGAATAGGGGATACAGGGACTTTGACATCATTTCTGCTAGTAATTGGGCCAATAATCAAGACAGGATGTCTCTATTAGAATATAAGGCCAAAACCAGGGTAGACACTAGTGATACCATCAGGTTCATAACAACGTTTGGGAGAAACACCAATATTATCAAGGAAACAATTCACAAACATTGGAATATTCTTATGGCCAATGACAGTTTGCGGCCAGTATTGGGGACGAGGTGTCAAATTTCATTCAGGAAACGTAAAATGTTGAGTTCCCATTTTTCCCATTTTAAACATACCAGTAGTGGGGGTGCTATATACCAACAACTGGTGCTATATACCAACAACTCACCCTGTCTGGGGATACTCTTTTTGACACTTTCCCTTGTGGGCACTGTTCTTCGTGCCGTTATGTGAGTAAACTCAAGCAATTTACTAGCAAAAATACCAGCAAAGTGTATGACATTAAATTTTTTGGGAATTGTGGAACTGACTGGATTGTGTATTTGGCCACCTGTAAATGTTCGGCCTTTTATGTTGGTCAGACATCTCATCCAGTAAGAATACGTATGTCAGAGCATCGGAGCGACATATGTAATAAACGTGATACCAATGCTCTGTATAGGCACTGCTTGATGCATCCCAGTGCAGATTTTCACTTTTTAATAATTGATAGAATCGCTGGTAATGGGAACAATGTGCAGGGATGGCATAGCATTTTGAATAAGAAAGAAACATTTTGAATTATTAAGCTGGGGGGGGGGGGCTTTTCCCACCCAGACTAAATGATCATTTATAGTACTTTACTTTTTTCCTGTATGTAACCTAACTTACTATTTATTTGTTTAAATTCTTATTTAATTGAAGGTAGTGATGCTGTTAATTTGTGTGTGGGGGAGCTGACCTTCTCATTGGTGGATGGGTCTATTTATGGAGGAATGATTTTCATTGTGTAAAGGTATTCCACTGATGAAGGCTGTTTTGCTGAAACCAGTATGGAGAATAAAATCACAATTGCCATTTTAATGGTTTTATTTAGTCCTTTTGGTCTCCTTTTTTGCCTTTTCTCACATGAATGCTGGCCGTTTGTAACTGGGTTCATACAGCCTACCATGATCTGGCCAAGGCCTTTGATATCATTCCCCACTCAAGAATCATAGAAAAACTCACTAAGGTAGGCATCAACCCCTATATATCACCAGGTGGGTTGCAAACTGGCTCACAGATAGAGCCCACAGTGTGAAAGTAGGTGACTCCAAGTCAGACTCCCGACTAGTCACAAGTGGAGTCCCACAGGGTTTTGTTCTGTGTTCTCTCCTGTTTGGTGTCTACTTCTCTGAAGTCCAGGCTAACACGAAGGGACTCTGGCTGACAAAGTTCAAAGAAGATTGCAAGTTGGGAGCTATTATTAACTCCCCAAGTGATGTTGACATACTACAGAATGGCCTCACTGAGACCAACGACTGGTGTGATAACCATGGCCTTAAGCTCAATGCCAAAAAATGTCTAGCCATCCCCTTTGGGAAAAATCCGGTTCCCATGAATTACCACATCGATGGTAGTCCACTGAACACAGAAGGCATTATGGAGATCTGGGAACACAGGTTTACATCAACCTCTCTTTTGATCACCACATTGCCACTGTGGTCAGAAGGTACATCTATGTGGCACATCTAATTAGTAAGGGTTTTGGAACTAGGAAGAAAGAGGCCATTGTCTCCCTCTACTCTTCCCTCATTAGGCCAGTCATCGAGTACAATTCCCCATTTGGCATGTACCTCACTAGACACCTGCAACAACTCGAGAGGGCCCAAAGTATCTCACAAAGAGGATCCTAGGCCTTAAACACTTGTCCTATATGGACAGACTCAAAAAACTCCAACTGTTCTCTGTCTCATATCGCCTACTTAGAGGTGATCTCTGCTTGACTTACAAAGCCATGTCTGACCCATCTCTGTTAGAAATGCTATATCTAAAGAAATCCCAATCCCTCCACACCACATGCTCCAGAGACCTTAACCTTAATACCACAATTAACAGAACATCCTGGAGGGACATGCTAGGAAATAGACTTCCCGTACATGTCAAGAAGAGCACCTCGCTGACCCTCTTCAAGAGAAATCTCAATGAGTGGATGGGAAATAGAAAATTCACCCCGGGGATAGCTCCAGTGGCTCTACTAGACAGAGGCACTGGGAACTAAGGTCGGGTGGCATGATGCCAGGGTAATCCTATGGCTAGGCTTATAAGGGCCCCAGGGCCATTAGCCTAGTACATGCCTATTAACCTATGAAGGTTGCTTTACAAATGGTAACATATATTATATAATGCTGATAAGGAATGATTACATTAAACACATGATGATTGCTATTAATATGTGAACTGTCTACATTGGCACAGAATGGCAATGAAGGCAGAGTGAATGGTAAGTGTCCCCCATAACTCCTTAAAATAGTGCATGCTATTTCTTTATTAGTAATGTATTGAAATCATTTTTACAGGGTCAGCAGCAGAAGCAAACTGTTCCACTTCAATAAGTTTGGAGAATATCAGCAGCAGAAGTTCTGTTGATGATGATATGTTTATGAGGTAGTCTGAGATAATGGCACACAGTCCAACAGTTTAATGGCAGGATTTCACACCCCATAACATGTTAGTAACTCTGCAGAAAGTGACAGTGTGTCATAAAGTTAAGCACAAGCTGATATGACACTCAAATTAGCACAGGTGGAGGACCTATGTACCCCTACACCAGTTTCTTTAAACCCAGATGAACACTTTAAGGATGATGGCAGACATTCAGAAGTTATGGTGTACACAGTAACACATCTACAATGGGGAGCCAGGCACAGGCATCTGTTACAGTTACCCCAAGAAACTTGAAAGGCATTGGCTTCCCAGCAGCAAATGTGCCATGACATTATTCCTCCTCAGAGCACCACCACAGACAGTTATCTGGAAACATTGTTACTGCTCAGAGCACTCCCCCAGAGAGTTAGCTGGAAACATTGTTACTGCTCCGAGAACTACCCAGAGTCCCCCAGGGTATGAGCGAGGATTTTCAGCACTATTTGGAAATGGCATAGTGTAGGGATAATTACACCAACACATGGCGTGGTGACATGCAAGCACCACAATTACACTATCTGTTGTGGTGACGCACCAAGCACTGCAGATACCCTGGCATGCTGTGTGGTGACACACCAAGCACCACAGTTACACTGACACGTGTTATGGTGACACACCAAGCACCACAGTTACACTGACATGTGGTGTGGCGACACAACATGCACCAAAGTTGAAATGATATGTTGTGTGGTAACACACCAAGCACCACAGTTACATTGACACATGGTATGGTGACACAAAAATCACCACATTTACACTGACACTTGGTGCAGTGACACAACAAGCATCACAATTACACTGACACATGGTGTGGTGACACACCAAGCACCACAGTTACACTGACATGTGGTGTGGTGACATAACAAGCACCACAATTACATGGTGTGGTGATACAACAAGCACCAGTGTTACAATGATACATTGTGTGGTGACACACCAAGCACCACCGTTCCATTGAAATGTGGTGTGATGACACACCAAGCACCAGAGTTAAAATGATATGTTGTATGGTGACACAGCAAGCACCACAGTTACACTGACATGTGGTTTGATGACACAACAAGCACCACAGCTACACTGAAATGTGTTGTGGTGACACAACAAGCACCACAGTTACACTGACCATGGTTTGCTGACACACCAAGTACAACAGTTACACTGATATGTGGTGTGGTGACACAACAAGCATCACTGGCTGCCTGCATTTGTACACTAGGACTTAACAGACCCAAGTAGGAGTCGCTCTTGGAGGGGGAAGAAGATGAAGTACTGCTGGACCTTAAGAGGAGAAACCACATGAGACTACAAGTGCTTCTCATGAAGGTAATGTAACTAGTCAAGCACAGCAGATGTCATGGAGGCCACATCAGTGTTCATCTACACCTATCAGAACCTCTTACAGGTTCATAGATCTATACTAGCCTAAAGTCCACTAGGGTGCTTTATAAGCCTAGCCATGCAAACTAAATTTGACTCACAAGTTTGATTTGTATAAGGACTAATTTACTGTCTGTATCCATCAGAAACACAGGCACCATAGCAGGGGTGCATTTCCAAATAGCCATCCATTGGTTCAAGTTGCACTTAAATAATGATAGGGAGGAACTCTGCTTCACATGGGTGGGGAGCCTGTTCCAGAGAATGAGAATTCTCTGAGAGTTATTCAAGGTCCAGGTCATGTTCACAAAGCACTGTCAAATCAGCGTATGCAGGGTCACCTGTACGACTTAGGTCATGATATCGAACCAACTCACAATACAGCTCTCTAGGGAGCCCATCTTCATAATCACTTCCACTATCCCCTAGCCTATTCTTGAGATGTTTTTTTTTATCTAGATCTACTGTGACTTATCTCTAATGATCCTGTTCCTTACAATTTCACCTTCAGAAACACAGCTGAATGTTTAACTAGAACAGGATTAAGACATGGAAAAATGGGGAGGGGGCATTTTTATAACTGTATGTATCACAGCCCTGTAATTATAATCTTTACAACGTAAGGTAACTGTGGAAAGAAACTTGTATGACATTACATGAGATTGCATTTGTTAACACCAATGCTTCATGCATTAACATTCATGCAGTTGGAAATTACCTACAATTTAAAAAGTATTAATACTCAGCTTTTCATGGAAACACAGTAATGATATTAAAATTAAGATCCTGTCATTTAAACAAACACTGCTGCCACTTCACCCTCAGCACTACACAAATGATGATACTTTTTTCTCTGAAGTCAGAAATTATTTTGTGTGTCAATAAAAATAATCTGATGTGCAGTACCTCAACAAACAACATACTTTAATATAAAAAATATATATAGATTTTCATTGTCATGCAATGTATGAAGATATGAAATACTGCAAGAACTGTTTATAATAACTATGCCAAATGAGGACATTCAGTGCCTGCAAGATGGTGAGCACAGATGTTGGTAATGACCCCCATGAATCACATACTACTTGACAAAGTACCTGATAGAAATGAGCCACCCCATAAAAGACATGTATAGTCCTGGCTCTGTCCTGAAGTAACACTGGGAAATAGATGTATTGATCCAGTCATGCCGAAAGTACCTCCAGGAACTGCTGTAGTGTCTTCGAGGCAGAAGCCTGTAAGATCCTCAGTGTGAACACATTCTTTCTCTGGAAGATCCCTGTGGCAAGTGTAGTGAGGGATATACATACCTTAGTATCCACAAGAATAGGACTTCCATGCATTTCTCCACCCTATGGGGTCATACACATCTACCAAGACCCTTATAATGTCCCTGTACACTATGAACCTATCAAGGATTTTTTGATTGTTAAAGTTATAATTAGTTATCCTCTGCCTATATCTCCATCTTTTTCTCCTGAAAACACTGCTGGGTACAAACTGTTTTGGCTTGGCCAAGGTAAGCAACTCATACCCGGAAATAGCAAGTTTAACAACAAAAGACAACATTTTCACAGACTGCAAAGCAGATAGGTTTGACAAAATTCATTGTGCAGAAGAGTGGGGAATATTCTAATATGAATCGCAAATAGGCAAGAGAGTGCTTCATTAGCATACACTCGTTTACATCATTCCTCATTAACAGCTCATAGAGTTCATTTGCTTATGATTATTTGCTGTCACGGGCATTAGCAAAACTGACCTCTATGAATTGCGACTTAGCTGAGCTCATTCTTGGAGACAGTGGATAGTCTTACCATGTCTGCGTAATGACTTTGAATACCACCCTAGTTTCAGAAATGCTGAATTCATAATATTTTGGTTCATATCTCCAACTTGTAAGCAAACATGTAATTAAGTTATAGAGAAATAAGGTAGTCAGAGGTCATACAGGAGATCAGTAAAGTAATATTTAACTTTCTTGAAGATTCAAAGTGACATGTAATGAGGTCAAAGTCTCATGAAAGAATATCTAGGGCCAGCATTGCTGTAGCTTAGGATTGAGAAATGAACACTGTATAAAAAACAAAAAAAGTCATGTAACAAATATTTGATAGCTAACACATGTTTAACAGTACTTATGTATATAGACAATTTTCATAGTATGTATTTGACTAAATCTCTTGATTATCTTGTTAAAGTGATAAAGAAATCTTACTGGAGAGGAATATGGTCCTGTAACATTTCACGCAGCACACACACACATACCTATATATATATATATATCACACACACACATACATATATATACATATATATATATATATATATATATAAAATTGTATATGTATATATATATATATATATATCTATATATCTATATATCTATATCTGTATATGGATTCACTTCAGAAGCTGGAAACACTGAAATCTCGAATTTCAGTATCTCGAGCCCAAGACGTGGAATCGACAAAACAACGAAAACTAAAAACCACGAAATTCAAAACCTCGAATACTAGAAGTTTTGAATTTTGCGGTTTTACTACACACTCACAGACACACACACACACACACACACACACACCATACAAACACACACAGTCACTCTACTACATGAAAGCAGGGGGGCAAGCCCCCCTGCACCCCCCCCATACCCCCCTACTTAAATATTCTCACTCTGAGGTCGCACTACATACAAACACACACAAAACACCACCACACAAGCTACTTTCTCTTCACACGCACACACATCACAGCAACAAAACACACTGACACACACTACAGCCCCTACCCAAACCTCTTAACACATACACACACAAACACACTTACCTGAATACATGACCATAGCGGAACTTTAGAAGCACGAAATTCAAAACCTCCGGTATTCGAGGTTTTAAATTTCCTGCTTCAAAACTTCCGCTGTTATGTGGATTCGACTTATTATATTAGGGCAAGAAAGAGGCCAAACACATAGATTTAGTGTGTTTAAATTACTTTACTGCAGAATGAACATCTGAGCAGTATAAAGAAAGCTACAATCTGGCTGTAACACAGACTGGTTTCACCCTCTGGCGTCACCAGTATGAATAGCAGCAACCTAACCCATGACCTTATTATGATCAAAATTTACACATCACTATTCAGTGCAAACCAAATAACAAAATAACACAATGGCAAGGAAAACACTTGAAGCTGAGCAGAATTTAATATATTTAGTACTTTTTTCAGTCCGTTCACAATGACTTTATCAGAATAAAACGTCAATGTACCAAACACATTATATAGCCTCTACCTACAAATAATTATTCCCAATTAACCAATTAATCAATAAACTCCTAAAACCTGACATTTAAAGTGACAAGTGCTGTTTCGTATCTAATCTATAAAATCTAGTACATGAAATGCATTTAAAATAATTCCATTGTAAATTATCCTGACTACGTGCATACATATAAATTTATATTTTTCAATGAATCTATAAATGAATACACCATAAAAATTTACATCATAAAATGCCAATAAATATATAAAAATTGTTGTCATAAGTGGAATTCAGATTTTAACTTCGAATAACTAGCCAGGGACACGACCTCATTCAACCCAGGAGGGTTGGTGGCATTCACCCTCATTTGCCACATCAATTCTTTATATTCTAAAAATGTTTTACTAGGTCCCCCTTTTTCACTGACTTCTACATGCTCCAAAACAAAAAATGTTAAATTATGTATAGGGAGCTTGCTAAGATGTTCCGCTAGGGCATTGTTGTTGTTGTCTCTACCTATGTCATATACATGTTGGTAAATCCGTGTTCTAAAGATGTTTTTAGTTTTCCCAATATAATATCTGTCACACACTTGGCACAATGCAATGTATACCACATTCTTTGTGCCACAATTACTTTTGTGCCAGGAACCTATAAGACCATACTGTGGTATTTTATCCTATCACCTTCTAAAATATGTTTGCATTGAGAACAATGACCACACTTTTTTGTGAATCCACTATTTTGGGATCCCTTCTCCACCTCCTTGCATTCCAACATATTCTTAATACAGGTGTTCTTTTTATATACTACAACAGTTTTTTTTCCATAGTGACCTGCTTTTGGGCTTTTGCATGTCACAGATTATGTTGAAATGCAAAAGAATACTCATTTTACTTGATAGAGAAACACCTGAGCATAAGGTTGCTTGTACAGTCGGACCTGTTGTTATATATTCTAGATATTCTGCTAAGAAGAGGGATGTAGCTTGTAGAACAGAGCATGTGTTGTAGCTTTAAGAAGCATTTCAAAGTAAGAGCACGTGCATATAAATAGACAGCGAGAGCGCTTGCAGGCAGCAGTGCCATTCTGTGAGAACTGTCAGAGTGTTAACATGTATGAGTGCAGTAGTCAGTCTGTTAAGTTAAAGTTTAAGTTATTAAGCCTCAATTCTGATGTGTTTGTATATAATAAAGCTGCTTGAACCGAACCCACAGCTGTTTGTTTGTTTTATCCTAACCAGATGAGTGACATGGTGTCAGAACCGGGATTGAGAGTGCAACTTCTTCAAGCCATGAGG
The DNA here is from genome assembly GCF_019279795.1 of Protopterus annectens. NCBI lineage: Eukaryota > Metazoa > Chordata > Ceratodontiformes > Protopteridae > Protopterus > Protopterus annectens. The sequence goes on along the minus strand of NC_056745.1, from coordinate 1,457,387,237 downwards.
TGCAGAGTTAACAGTGAAGGTACATTGAGCAGGTTGGGTGATACAGTGCTCAAACGATTAAAAAAAGGCCAGAAAGGAAACAATGCGAAGCATTTGCAAAGCACAAAATGCATTATTATTCAAACATATATCACAAAACACTATTAATCAAATGAAAGGCACAAAACACACTGATTAAATTCAAAACCATGATATTTGATAGAATTATCAGAAATACTTATGAATATGATCAGAGTTACTTCTGGTTTGCATAATGAGCATGTTAAAAGTAAAACGAGCACAACAAAATTATAATGAGACGATAAGAGGTCAAATGGGCATAATGAGTACAATAAGAAACTTCACCCCGCGAATCACTCCAGTGGCTCTACTCAACAGAGGCACTGGGGAACTAAGGTCGGATGCCATGATGCCAGGGTAATCCTATGGGCTAGGCTTGTAAAGGCTCCAGAGCCATTAGCCTAGTACACACCTGTGAACCTAAAAAAGGGCAAAATAAGCATAAAAAAGCAAGGAGATTGCATTTTTTTAGTAAACGACTCTTTTGATATGGGCTACTATTTCACATTGACTAAAGCTATTCAGAGCATAACTAGAGTTGTTCAAAGTACTTCAGAATGTGCAAAGTGTTTGCAGTGTGCGCTTTATTATACTACAATTATTTCAAAGTTTACTGTGTACAAAGTACAGTTATTTCACAAAGTGTAGTCAGAATACAGTTATTTCAAAACGTTTCTTGTGCAGTGTACATTTTATTCACAGAGTGCAGTCATTTCAAAGTGTTTCTCACACTGAACAGTTATTTTGCAAAGTGTAGCCATTTCAAGAAGTTTCTGTTGCTATGTACATTTTATTTGCAAAGTGCAGTCATTTCAAAGTGTTTGTTACACTGATGAATGATTTCACAAAGTACAGTGATTTCAAAGTGTTCTTGTTCTGCGGAAACTTATTTTACAAAGTGCAGTTGTTTTGAAAAGTCTTTTGTGCTATTGGGCATAATTACAAATTCTGGCATATATGTGTGTATGTTTGTATTTTGTTCCAAGGGTCTTTATTACTGTGTATTGATATGGCAGAGGCATTTCATAGACCCAATCTTCTTGTGTTTGATCATAATATTGCAGAGAATTGGAGAGTGTTTGAGCAGGAATACGATATTTTCATACAAGCAGATTTTTCTGACAAAGATGCACATACGAGGGTATTCATTTTACTTAACTTAGTGGGGTCAGAAGCTATTGAAAGAGACTGTTCATTTGTATATGCACCAGCAGTATATGCAGAAGGGAAAACCATGATATCATTGTACAAGCTGAATCAAGGGAGGACCCTGAGTGCTTGAAACGTAAATTTAGAGAAATGTGTAACCCCCAGACAAATGTTACATTGAAGAGGCACCTATTTTATACCAGAGACCAAAAGCCAGGATAAACTTTTGCAGCTTATATTACTGACCTGAGAAACAAGCCTAAAATGTGCAGGTTTGGTGATTTGAAAGACGAGTTAAGAAAGGACAGGCTTGTGTGTGGTGTTAATAATGCTGCTGTTAGAAATATTTTGTTCGTGACAGTGATTTAACACTGAGCAAAACTATAGAGATTTGTCAAATACATGAGCTTACAGAAAGGCACACAAATATTCTTGCAAGTGATAAGAGCATGGTTTCAGCAGCTTCTAGAACAAACACAGACAGCATGTAGCACGTGGCTAGCAGAAGCAGGCCTAAGCACATGGCAACTGCAGCCCCTGAAGGATTTCCAGAGACATCCCATAACTTTCTAGCAAGTCCCAAAACTATCTCAGTAAAACGGACATGTATAGTGCAGCATAAGGGTGAGTCAGCAAAAGCCAAGTCAAGTCTTTCCCTATGTCCCTGTACAAATCCAGACTAATTTCATACTATATCCCAAATACCCTCTCTTAAGACCTAATTCCTGCTCTATCTGTGTCTTTTTAGATCAAGGCCTATCCCTGGCAAAAACATATCTTATTGTAATAGAGATAAATTAAAATACCTAGTTAAACTCGTCTGCATATAATTCTAAAGCAGCCTACCTAAGGCAGGCAACAAGTATTGTTTAAACTGTGAGCATTGCTGAACTGTTGAAACTTGAAGTATGAATTTGTTTAACAATTACTAATGAAGTCTTGTACATAAAGTCTAAAATATCTTATCTAATGCTTGTAACATGTTTTTTTGTATAAACTGTGAAGATTCCTGAACTGTTTAAAATTTGTAGTATTTAACTGTATAACAACTAGTACCTGTATGTTAGTAGTCTAGTAATCTCATGGAGCTTATCTCCCCGGGACTCTACTGAAAATGGACATAAATCCAGTTAGACTTTCCTGGTCAATAAATGTAAAATAAATAAAATAAGTCTTATTGTTAAATGTCTTAATTGTGGTGCCAGTCATGAGTCTAAAAGAGGGAAGTGCTTAGCATTTGGCCAGCAATATCACAAGTGTAAAAAAATTAAACAACTTTCAAAAGTTTTGTAAATCAAGCAAGCCTCATTCATTTATTAAGAAGGGTCACTCAAAAGAACAACTTGATCATACGGAAAGCTGCAACTCTACTTTCTATGTAGATGGTGTGTCAGTAGTTGGTGAAAAGGTTAATGCAGTAGATCTGTCAGCAAAAAATGAAGTGTTTTGTACTGTAATGATCAATGGTAAACCCACAGAGCTCAAATTCAATTTGCATTGTTACGTCAGCAGAAACCTTTGCTAGAGTAAGAGCTGCTGAACAACCTAATTTGGCCAGTTGTGCGAAGCTTATGGGAGGTGAAGAGACTCAAACCAAAGGCTCAGTAATGCTTTAATGCTCTTCAGCTGGGGGCACTTACAGCTTGCAATTTTATGTAGTCAGAAGACCCATGCAGTCATTATTGGGTCTCAGAGATGGTTTATGAATGAAACTGCTTTCTTTTACCAAAGAAGTCCATCATGTAAGCACATGTCCTAGTTCCAGTTTCACCTATGCTACTATTTATGTTTTTATTTTATTTTACATTTGTTGCTATTTTCTCAGAGTATGCTGATACTTTTGAGGACAAGCTAGGCAAACTTCCATTTGTGTACTCTATGAAGTTGGACCCAGAAGTCAGTCCAGTGGTCAGACCAGTGAGAAAAGTTCTGAAAGCTATGCAGGACAAAAGTCAAGGTCCAGTTGCATAAAATGGTGCAACAAGGTGTGATTTGTCCAGTCACAGAGCCAACTGAATGGGTATCTTCCATGGTAGTTACTCATAAGAAAAGCTCAGATGAAATCAGACTATGTATTGACCAAAGAGACTTAATCAAAGCATTAAAGAGGCCCCACCATCCTATGCATACAGTCAAGGAGGTTGCCACCTTCATGCCATTGTTTCTTCTGTCTTAGATGCAAAGAGCTCATTTTGGCAAGTAATGCTTAATCGCAAATCTTCACTATTGACTGCATTCAGTATTCCATTTGGTAGATGCAGATTTCTCAGAATACCTTTTGGAATAAATTCTTCCAGTGAAGTCTTTCAGTATGCAATGGAGCAAATTTTTTCAGGTTATCCATGTGCTATAATAGTGGATGATTTACTAGATGGAGGCAATGGTGAAGCAGAGCATGACAGGAACCTCAGGAAAGTTCTGGACAGAGTGCATGAAGTGAATCTAAAGCTCAATCCTCTGAAATGTAAATTCAGGCTACCAGAAGTTACTTATGTAGATCATCTATTTACCAGTACAGGCTTATAACCAGACCCTTCCAAACAAACAGCCATTCTTGAGATGCCAGCTCCAGACAATGCCCAAGCCTTACAGCATTTCATTGGTATGGTTGACTATTTGGGCAAGTTCATACTAGACTTCAGTGAATTATCAGTGCCTTTAAGAGAGCTGACATGCAAATATGTTGCCTGGTCATGGTTGGAACAACACCAGAGAGCATTAATGACCTGAAACAGAAAACTGCCATTCCACCTATGTTAAGATACTGTGACATCTACAAACCAGTAACACTTTCCTGTGATGCTTCAAAGTTCAGTCTTGGTGCAGTTATTCTTCAAGAGGGTAGACCAGTAGCCTGTGCATCTAGAACTCTTATCCAAACTGAGATGCAGGAACCTTTGGCAATTATGTACACATATTCAAAGTTCCATGATTATATTTATAGGTTCATAAGTTCATAGATTAGTACTAAGCTCACTGCCCTTGCGAGCCATTTTAAGCCTAGCCAATTATTCTTCAAGAGGGTAGACCAGTAGCCTGTGAATCTAGAACTCTTATCCAAACTGAGATGCAGGAACTTTTGGCAATTATGTACACATATTCAAAGTTCCATGATTATATTTATAGGTTCATAGATTAGTACTAAGCTAACTGCCCTTGTGAGCCATTTTAAGCCTAGCCAATTATCCATTGTGAGACTCGAAGCCCGCACCTTGTGTTTGTAAGGCAAACACTTTAACCATTAGGCCACCCTTATGGCCAAGCTATCCAGATCGAGACTGATCATCAACCTCTAGTCACTATTTTAAAGGAGCCTATACATACAGCTCCAGCAAGACTACAAAGAATGATGCTCAGATTACAAAAGTACAACTTCAAAATGATCTGTACAAAAGGCAAACTTCTTTATCTGGCTGATATCTTATCCAGATTGCCTAGAAATACCACAGAAAAGCTTGATGCAGAGACTTTTGACTTCGATGTCATGGAGGTGCATCATTTTTCCACCACAAGACTTGGTGAGCTAAGAGATCATACAAAGACATATCCAGTTTTGCAAAAGCCCAACCACTTCATCAATGTTGGATGTCCATCAAAGCAATCTTGTGTAGTGCAACCATATTTTCCTTACAGAGTTGAGAATGTTGATGGAAGATGGTATCATTTTCAAAGGTCCTAATGTTCTTGTTCTACTTCCTTACATCATCAGTACATCAAGATTTTGCATTGTGGCCACCCAGGTTCCAAAGCTACCAAAAGAAGGGTGAGAGGATTAGTATTTTGGCCTTCTCTGTCAAAAGACATTGATAAAGTGCTTTCATCTTATTCACTAGGCACTAGTACTAAACCACATTTGCAAAAAGAGCCACTTCAGCTGAGCCAGATTCCTGAACTACCTTGATCAAAAGTAGTCACTGACATATATTTGAGTGGAACAATCAGAATTACTTAGTGTTGGTAGACTCTTATTGAAACTGGTTTGAGATTGATCTGCTACCTAACCAAACATTATGTACTGTTATTAATAAGTTAATGCATCACTTCTCCATCCATGGTAGTCTGCACAAAGTTATTTCTGGCAATGGTACCCAGTTTACCAGTCAGTTATTTCAGAAATTTGCAAAAGAATGGGACTTTATCCATATTACTAGCAGTTTGGAATATCCACAGTCAAATGGCCTAGCTGAGCATGCAGTACAAAGTGCAAAGCAATTACTAGAGAGGTCAAAGCATGACAATACTAATGTTTTCTTGAATTTGCTTAATAAAAGAGATATACCCCATGACAAATTACTTGGCTCGTCTGTTCAGAGACTTCTGTGTAGGCAAACCAGAACAACGTTGCCTATCATTTCCAGTTTGTTGGTACCTAATGCTAAAAAACACCAGAGCAGTCAAAGCCCAGCTATTCAAAAATCATTCCTTTCTGAAGTCCAGCTATGATAAAATGAGCAGGTTTCTTCATCCATTGAAAGAACAAGAGATAATAAGGATGCAAAAGGTGAAATGGAGATGCTAAGGTGGTGGTGCCCTGTGTGGCAGCAGCCTCTCCGGCTCTCAAATCCATTTTTTTGTATTTACATTAAATCTATGTTAAATCTATGTTCATTTTATTTATGTTAAAGTTATTTAAGTGTGTTGTGAACTACAGCTGTGATGTTTGTCTTCGTGATTTGCTTTCTTGAATAACGGTGGATTGATTAGTGGAAGTTTGGTCCTACAGTGGCCTCACTGGCAAGTTTGAACTAAACACGGAGGGCTGAAGCCAATTTTGTCTGCCATGTTCATTGTAAGAACTGGACTGAATTTGTTGGGTTGGAGGAATCAGACTGGATTTAGGACACTGCTAGTAGTGTCAGAGATGGAACCGGTGACTGTATGGGTGACGAGAATGGTGGTGCTGGCTGGTTGTGGCTGTTCTGTCTTTGGGTAGCAGCAGTTGCACTGTATTCAGGTGGAGATGCCCTAATGTTGTATGACAGTTGTGTTTCAATCATTTATTTTTTTTGGTCTGTGGTACTGGACGGACCAGACCAGACTTTGAGATGCTTCTGGAGTTGGAATGGAGACGTTGGCGGTGTGGTTGGAATGGATGCTGTAGTCCATAGAATCATGCATGGATGGATGCTGTAGTCCATAGAATCATGCCTGGAATGGATTCTGTAGTCCATAGAATCATGCATGGATGGATGCTGTAGTCCATAGAATCATGCATAGATGGATGCTGTAGTCTATAGAATCATGCATGGATGGATGCTGTAGTCCATAGAATCATGCATGGAATGGATGCTGTAGTCCATAGAATCATGCATGGAATGGATACTGTAGTCAATAGAATCATGCATGGAATGGATGCTGTAGTCCATAGAATCATGCATGGAATGGATGCTGTAGTCCATAGAATCATGCATGTTTGAGGAGGGTTCATGCATTTTGTGCCTTGGATGGCTCGGTCACTGTTGTTGTTACAGTTATACATAAATGTATTTGTTTTTATCTTTCTGTGTACATTGAGTTTGGAGGAATGCAAATTCATTCAGCAGTGCATTTGTTTGTGTGGTCTGAATGACAATAAAGTTTCTTTTTTCTTTGACTTTTTGACTTTGACTTTAAAAGGTTTTTATTGAATCGATCAAGTGAGAGCTATATGTGCCAAGCCAAGATCCTACTTAGTGGATTCTGAGGGTATAGAATACAGAAGAAATGGTAAACATATTCTTCCGTTGTCTGAATCAGTATGGCAGGATTGTACCTGTGATACAAACTCAAGATCTCAGAGCAACCCAGACAATGTTCCTGTTGAAGGACATGTCTTAGTACCTATTCCCATTCCTGATGATGTCCCAAATGTCCCTGAAGTTGAACATTCATTAAAGACAGTCCCTGTTGCTAAACCCAGTTCTAATTTTTATGTCACATGATCAGGTCATATTTCTAGACTTAGTGTAAAATACACAGCAACCTGGACATGATTGTTTTATTTATTTAGTTTTGTATAATTGCATGTCAAAGGATCATTTCTGTACAATTGCATGTCAATGAATGTTGTCATTTTCAGTGCATGACTTATTTCTCAAAGAGGGAAGATGTAGAACAGAGCGCGTGTTGTAACTTTAAGAAGAACTTCAAAGTGAGGGCACGTGCATATAAATAGAGAGCACGTGCAGGCAGCAGTGCCATTCTGAGAGCGCAGTCAGAGTGTTAACATGTATCAGTGCAGTAGTCACTCTGTTTATAAGTTTATTTAAGTTTAAGTTACAAAGCCTCAATCCTAATGTGTTTGTATATAATAAAGCTGCTTGAACCGAACCCACAACTGTTTGTCTGTTTTATCCTGACAGGATGAGCGACATAGCCATCAATTAATGGCCACTTGGAGTTCAATGGTTTCAGCATATGAGGGGGGTCAGCATAACAGGTAACAGTTAAGAAAAGGGTGCTGTGATGTACTTAAGAATGTATGATAAATGGGACAAGATGGTTTGCAGTGAACCACACCAATCCCTTTAACATATAAAAGGGTTCATAGGTGCTTTCTAGTGAGCTGACATGGACAATGACTTTGGAGCTTAGCAATGCATCCCAGAGATTTTGGTGGGTAGGTTTGTCGCCCTACTCAATGAGCGCCATACTGCTTTACCCTGAGGATACATTTATGGTTACCCCATCTAATTGCTGAGGCAGAACTTGTCAGAGGGCAATGTGTTACACTGTTTGGAATGTAAGGGAAATTTGTTCCATATGGATGGGAATTCCTTGCGTGAGTATCCTGCCTATCCAAGAGGTCTTGTGTATTTTCATTGAAGGCTAGGATCTGGGATTTTATTATTACTGATATTTCTGAAGTATATGAAGTCTAGTAGGACAGGATCGTTCATAGTCCAGAACTTGGAGTACAGAAGCAAAATTGTGGAGCAAGTATGACACTACAAAAATGAGGATGTTTAGTCTGTTAGACAAACTTAAATAACTTTTTCTCATTTTTTTTTCGTCAGAAGTCACTGAGGTATGTGTTTTAGCATGGAGTTTGGAGTGGTATATTCTAAATGGTGTATTGTAATCTGTGAGTGGCCTGATAAGCAAAGAACAGAGGATAGTTATGACATCCTTGGATCTGGTGCATATACTGTTGATAATTGATTGGCTATCTAGAAGGATTTCCTAATTTTACCTGATACATGATAATTGAAGGATAGTTCATTTACAAAGAAGGTCGGTCCCTAGATGTCTAATGACTCCCTAGATATCTAATGACTGTGTAGATCTTAAACACTTCTGTTTTATAATGTTGTAATTAGTAGTGCGGGCTTGACTCTGAAAGACAGCTAAACTACATTTTTTGGGATCAAACATAAGCCCAAGCTCAGTACGCTCACTGGCAAACTTTCTTAGTCATAAACCTTTGAAACCTTATTTGCACATTGGAGAAGTAGATGCTGAACAGGAGAAGACAAAGAACACAGCCGTTTGTGACGCCACTGCTGTCATGCCTTTTAGATGAGTGGACACTACTGACATCTATTGTCTGCATTTTGTAAAAGAGACAATTTGCAACCCAGAGGGTGACATAGTAATTTATATTTATACAAGTGTGTTTACCAGTAATGCCTGCAAGGATAATCATACTGAAGGTGTTAGCATGACATGGATAAGGATTATGAGCATGGTGGCCTTTCCCTATGACATCTGATACATTTTGAAAGAAAGTGACCACATTAAGGAGCTTGGGCATACCTTTTATGAAGCAAGATTGACTAGGGCCAAAGTCTGTAGTCACAAATGCCACTGTTTCTGAATCTTATTACAATAAGTTCCACAATTTTATAGGTGATATTGGTTACTCTAACAGGATGATAGTTACCAGTGTCTGTGGTAGACTAACTCTAGTGGAATGGCACCATAGTGGCCACTGTTCATAGGCCAGGTACTTATCCTGTGCAGAGACAAAACTAGAAAAAGATGAGAAGGAGTTCAGCAATGTTGTACATTGTATTAACTTGGAGATAGTGTACTGTATTGTCTGGGCCCTTGGAACTACCATTTTTGGTATTGGATAAAATATATAGTATCTATTCCACAGTAATTTTGCAAGAAGATCAATTCAGTGTCTCAGGAATAGAAAACGGAAATGATTGGGGGAGGTGAAATTGGAAGTGAATTTTGGATCTAGGACATTGGCTATAGCTTTAGAATCTAAATAGGTTGTACAGTTCAGCTAAAATGTGATGCAGTTTTGGATGTTACTTCTAATACTTGTAATACAGCTAAACAAGGCCTTAAGGTTATCTTGGGTGTAGGTGACTGCCTTTAATTCATATCTTCCATCAGAATTCCAGCTGGTGACCTTGTGCTCCTTGCTGACCAGCTTGAGAACCTTCTTATACAGAAAAGTAAGGAATCTTTTATATGAAACACATTTTTTTTTCTCTTTTTTGCACTGTCTCTTTATTTAGCAATTTCACCCTGGGGTTCCTTTTCATATTTGCTTTATAGCCAAATGGAGCTGGAGTCCTGTATAAACTGGCTTAGATGGGTGTAGAACTCCAAGGTATGTAGTTGACTGGGTGAGCAAAGGTGGTGGTTGGGATATCTCCTATTCCCCATTCATGGGGGTTAGCATGGCACTGATATGGTAGAGTTATTGGGCATGCTGCTACCAGTTTTGAATGGAGGATGTCAGTTGGCTGTCACATTTGTTCAAAGAGGAAATGACATTAGCAGCAGTGCAGGCAGAGGTAACCTTTCTTCACAGGTTCATAGGTAAGTTTTAACCCTAGCTAATTTCCCTCAGAGGTGGGAATCAAACTCTGTAGCTTGTGTCTATTAGGTAAACACTTTGACCATTATTCCAGATGCACAATAGTTCCAGTATTTCTTCACCTCTGGTGGAAACTTAACAATTTTTTCTAGCGAGTTCTTTTTGATAAATTGAATGAACCACTAAGCATATTTGTTCTTTATGATTTCAGTTTAATGCAGGAGTAGTTAATGTCAACCAGAAGTAGTGTTACAGTATTAATAGGCATAAAGAAACAATTATTAAGGCAGCTATCGCACTCATCAAGAAATGTTAAGGGGGATCTACAGTTGGCAGTAATTGTGGTAATCACCTTTATTATGAGTAATATGTTCAAACTGGTGTTATGAGCAATTTGGCATTTCATAGGTTCATAGGTAGGTACTAGGCTATTGGTCCTGGGGCCTATATAAGCCTAGCCAAAAAGGTTCCCTGGCTTCCACCACCCAAAAGGTGGCAATAAGAGAGTGGATAAATATAGATAATTCCCTCTCTGTTCCCAACTGGTCTGAATAAGTGATGAGTGGTACCATTGCATGGAATGATTGCTATCAGTACACAGAAATCAAATTTCAAAGACTACATATATGTACATATGTTCACGTATTAGGAAGACCTCAAGATTGGCCATTTTATGGTAAAGACTTCTGACATTGAGTACATCTACCATAATGTATGCCTGATTAGAATGTGCTAGGCTGGAATGTCCAAGAGATGGACTTTGCCTCGAAAAGACACTATTGGGGTATAAAAAGTCTTACAGAAGTCCCAAAGAAAGAGATCCATACCATTCCTGTTGAAAAAGGCTAGCCAGTTGGCCATCAACACTCATGCTGACCTGTGATAACATCAGGTTGTCAGGCAATTATTGAAATTAACTATTTTGTTTTGGAATTGTGCCATCTTTCCTGGAAATGGAAAGATACTTCTCAAGTCTGGTTTCTTTTCTGTATTAGGCACACACATTGGGAGCTAAGCCATGAGTCTCTGCATCTCCCCTAAGATAGAATGTCTGAGGTCTTTTACCTGAAATGGGCAACTATGAAGCTGCACTCATAATCAGAGTTGCTAAATATATCCCAGAAGACTGAAGATATGCTTATGAGATGGATGAATGTAATATAAATGATGGCTTCAGCTGACATTTCTGTGTTTATAGACATTTAAATTTAAGAACCAGACATAGATGGATTTATAGATTTCAGATGGAATATTTTAAGGTTTGCCTGGAGAGTGAAGGACAGGTTTAGCATGGGTAGTATCTATCTATATATATATATATATATATATATATATATATATATATTTTTTTTTTTTTTTTTTTTTTTTTAAATATTCTAATTCCTAGCTATAGGAATTTAAAGATTTTGTGGTACATAGCTTTCTAGAATAAAAAGATTGTAGGTTCATGGGACAGTACTAGGCTAATGACTCAAAAAGTCTTTAAAAGCCTAGCCAGTTTTACCCAAATTTTACCCAGTTTTCTTTTCCTAGGGGAAAGATAACAAGGGTCAACAAGTCAGGTCTTGACTGTTTTTACAGACTGCCTCTGTCCATAAGGAACGTGGGCACCACCCCAGTAGTGAGTCTGTGATTTCCCATCCATCAGTCCAGATTGCACTGGAAGATGGTCAGGGAAGGGTTGTGCTTCACGTGAATAGGAAGCCTATTCCAATGGAGGTGTAATCTCTGGGACACATATTTGTCTCTGCAGCATGATCTGTTCATGTCAGAGGTCAGGTTTAGATCACTGGACTGGGTAACCAATGGCTGGGTCAGAGATTTGTAAGTCAGACACAAATCACCCCGTGGTAATTTGTAGGAAATTGAATTCAGTGATAGGGCTTTTAACTGGTCCACATATGTCATGTTGGTTATACCCTGTATTTTTTTATAATAAACTTCTAAGGATGCTCCAACTGTTGCAAGTGTCTGATGAGGTACATACCAAAGGGTGCATTGTAGTCAGTTGGTCTGGTGAGGACTGAATACAGTGATACTATGACATCCTTAGATGTGGATGCCATTACTTATAAGCTGAGCTTGAAAGAAGAATTTCCTCACCACCATGGACACACTGTGGTCAAAGTTCAGATTATTATTTATCTTAGTACCCAGATCTATCACCATTGGGTCCACTCTTAGGGGCGAGTGCTATTAATGTTGTAATTTGCAAGGGTATTTGATTTCCCAAAGGGTATTGTTACCCACTTGTTTGAATTTAGTTTTGAGGCCATGGCTCTGACACCAATCATTAGTGTATGTCAGACCTTTCTATAGGATATCAACATCATTTGAAGAGTCCGTGATTACCCTCAGCTTGAAGTCATCAGCAAACTTGGTCAGCCAAAGGCCATCTAGATATGCCTTGACGTCTGAGAAGTGTATTTCAAACAGGAAGGGGCCTGCACTGAGCCCTGTGGTACTTCACTAGTGACTGGCCTCTTGTTCAATGTGAATTCACCCACTCTAACAACATGTATCTTATCAGTGAGCCATTTGGCTATCAGTATGGTAAAGTAGAGATTTATGCCCAATTTTGTGAGTTTATCTATAATACGTGAGTGGGGTATTGTGTCAAATGCCTTGCTTAGGTCAAGGTCGGCAGTATGCACTAAATTACCCTCATCCATGGCCTTGGTGACCTTCTCAAAGAAGTCCACCAGATTAAGTAGGCAGGACCTGCCCTTGATGAAGTTGAACTGGGTTTGGTCTAGAGTCTGGAGATTTCTTATAATGTTGTTAATCAGGTCCGTGATTATCCTTGCCATAGCCTTGTATATGAGGCTAGTCAGACTTATGGGTCGATAGTGTCCTGGGTCAACTGATGGTCCCCCCTTGTGCAGAGGGATGACTGCTGCTGTCCTCCACTTTACTGGGGCATAGCCTGTCTGGAAACTGTGGTTAAAGAGAGAGAGCCGAGTACATCTGCTAGGTCATGTTTCAAGCTACTTAATAAGCACCCTGGGATTCCATCAGGGGCCATTAATGCCATGTTTCTAGCTTTTTTGATTGCAGTGATGACCTGTTATTTTGTGATAACAGGCAAAGGAATTGTAAGAGGTATTTTTTGGGAGTGACTGGAGGTAATGAATGGTGAAATTTGATTTGAATTTATTGGCAAGCAGGTTTGCTGTTTCCTCTGGCTGACTATAGGTAGTACCATCTACAGCCAACTCAGCACATTTTTGAGTGTTTCGCTGAAGATTTTGGACATAACTAAAAAATGCTTTGTGGTTATTGTTTGCTTGTGAGGCTATATTAGTCTCATATTTAGCTTTTGAAGACTTGACTAATTTCCTGATTTGCCTGTTGAGACTGAGGGATTTTCTCTTTCTGTTGTGCTCCCTACCACTTACTTCCAGACAAATATTTTCTTTGTCTTTTGTTTGGTCTGTTTATGCCAGGGGACCATCAAGGTGGCTTGATTTTTCCAGCTAGACCTGTGTTTATTTTCATCAGGTACTGCCGTTACTATGCAGTTGTTTAAGTTGTTGTACAGGACATTTATGTATACTTCTGCATAGGCTTCCATGTTTTAAGAGTTGGAGGAACTTTCAAATTTTCTATGCTGTCATTTAACAGGAGGTGATTTGCTTTTGAAAATTTTATTAGGGTTTTAGAGTTTGATGGGTGTACTATTGTTACATTTATTTCCAAGGAGGCTTAGAACAATTTATGATCCATTCTTACTAATAAGGACATTAAACTGGGGGGGGGGTCATACAAGCTTCCCCAAGTTTGTGAATACTTTGTCAAGGATATTTGGATATTTGAGCCCCTCCTAGTGACAGTGTAGACCAGCTGTTTCAGAGCATTTGCATTGACAAAGTCCAGGCATCTCTGAGCCTGCATGTTAGTGGTCGTGTATGTTTATGGAGGGGTGGCTAAAATCACCCATGAGTAGAGTGTTGGGCTGAATGGTAAGTTATTCTAGTAACTTCAGGTATGTGGATTGGATTTTGTGGATCATGGTTGGAGACCTCTATCTAGCAAATGTATGGTGAGGGATTTTGCCTGTGATCAGCTGGACATGGAGTAGCTCAAGCGAGTCATCCTGCTTTACCAACCAATAGCTGTGGTTGCTTTTTATGCAAATGGAAACACCTCCTCCGTTTGTTTTTTTTTCCCTCTTCAGAGGGTGTTCTGAATGAGTGATGGGCATTGTAGCCTTGTGCTGCTGGGGTGCTTCTGCAGCCTTGAACCACATCTCTGTTACTGCACAGATGTCAGCATTCTCCAAGGCAAGAACAGTTTCCAGGGGGGGCAGTTTCTTGTTAAGAATCTTAGCATTAGCAGTAGTTCCTTCAATGTTGGTAGGTCTGTTGGTTTGGGACTGCCTACAAAAGACCCTATGGGAGTGGCTAATGCCTTGGCCAGTATTTGAAAGTCTAGTGGTGGCAGGTGCACACCATCTCTGGCAAAGCAGCGTGGTCTGTTGATCATGTTGTCCAGACTGACAAAAACTGGATCCCTTTGGAATTACACCAGTAGCTAAGCCAATTATTGAAGGCAATTGTTTTCTGTTTGTATTGTGGTGTTATTATTGGTGAGGGTAGAGTGCTGCTCAATACGAGGCTCATACTAGCCAGTGACACATATTCAGAGAAGCCCTTCATGTCTGTCTTCATATAGTCAAGGGTGGTACCTCTCGGGTCATTCCCACCCACATGGACTATGGCTGAGTCATACTGGATTGGTACATGTGTTTGAGTGGCCTGAGTGCCTGCAGGATCTTGTGATTCCTGGCCCCTGACAGGCAACTGACTGTAACGCTCTATTTATCTAACCTGGTGAGGGGGTGTCTATCATATGACCAAGATGTTTGAATCTGTGGCATTTCACCTTAGAGGCTTGCTTGTGGAGACACTGGGGTGTGTATTTCTGTGTGCAGTGGTTGGTGCTGACTTTGTTTTGTTTGCATGTCATTTCTGAGGACAGTGTACAGGAGGTCTCTGATGTTTTGGTGAGTTGCTTGTGACTACCTCCACATATGTATGCTTATGCTTCAAAATCTTATTTAGTGAGGGGAATGATGTGCATGTTCTGACAACCTGTTTGTCGTTTGATTTGTGTGAGACTTGTGTCTTACTTTTCAAAATGTAGCTACATCTCTCACATACCATGCTTGTTTGTTTCAGGATTAAGTGGTTGTCATTATACATAAGACAATTGTTACATTGCCTCAGGATACCCATGTCAACCAGGCTGGCCACAGAGATAGCAAGAAAGTGCCTATCCATGGTTTCAGTTTCTTCACTAAGGGTTTAACCAGGGAGAAGAGCGGGGACATTTAACTGGACTGGGATGACACTACACGGACGAAGAATGGGTGTGAACTGCAGCTATCGATAAGGTGATACTGCTCTGTGTGCTCCAAGAACAGCAGGGTGAATGAGGGAGATTGCAGAGATAGTTATTCTAAGGCAAATCTTCACTTGACAGTGTGCACATCTATACAGGGCATTGCTAACCACCACCACGTGGAAGGCAGCCTAGTGCAAATGCTGGGCTTATATAGAATCAGAAAACCAAGTTATGCAGCAGCAAGGCTTACATACCAATCAGAAAAACACACAATAAGCTTTCAGCCAGTGGCCCCCAACTCAGACATTTTTGGTACAGCACATATCTGCTGCAAGAGTGCAGTCAGAAAACCCTCATAATGTAAAAATGCTGGTTTTAGAGCTCAAGAGCAGGGAAACCACATAATCTAGATACTACTGTCCTGTAAAACTAGCAGACACAATGTACTTGAGTACTACAGTAAAAATAATCATCAGAAGTGCACAATTATACTTATTTTCATTCTTTTAGCATCAGGTGGCTTTAGATTCAGCAGATTCTCTCTCTCAGGCAAAGTTGCCAAAAGAAGAGCAGCTCTGAGGAATTGAAAGCCACAAGCACAACGGTAGTGGTTGTGTTAGTAACTGAGCATCCTGATGAACATGTAAACATTACATTGTCAGTAATGAAGAAATGTATTTGTTTTCAAGAGATTACCTGTTAAGAAGTAAAGAAATATATTTATCAATTAGAAAAATGGTCTCCTTGTGACTAGAACATACTATTCTGTTGCAAAGTATGGCCATGATTCATAAAGAAGGTTTTAGCTGACATGAGGTAAAGAGCCACACACCTACTCACACATGTTAGGCATTGGATAGTGCTGGAAATCTGAGTAAAGGAACACGTAAATAAAGAGAAGTGCAGTCATGATGGAATAAGCTATGATAAGTCGCTGTATGGGTGGAGCAATGCTGCAGCAGGGGGTGTGGCCAATTTCATGGAAATAATGATGTAGGTAGACCAGCATGGCTGAATTAGTGCATGCTTACATGAACAATGTAGTGTCACATAAATGCAGCTCAAACTGATCTGGTACAAGTAGGACAGCACATCCAGCATCAGTTACAGCACAGTGGGTATGCACAGCAAAGTTCAAACCCTTTATATCATTTAAAAGAGAAGGAAATTGCGGAGGAAAGGGATAACAGCAAGCTGAAGGAAACATTTAAGGGAAAACATAATTTATAAAAGATGGAGGGAATGAGGCTATTTTTTTTTTTTTTTTGCAAATGTACAACTCCTTTTTCTAAGATTGGCAAATGAAGGGTAGATGAGGAAGATATTGAATGGATGGGATAAAGGGAAAAGGGTAATTAGCAGGAGGTAACCAATGCAGAATACAGACTCAAACAGACAAGATGGTATTTACGTGAGGGATGGAGACGACAGTGTATGGACGCAGACATACAGAGGATACACAAATGCTGATAAGGAGGGTTAGTTAACTAGTTAACAG
The DNA here is from genome assembly GCF_019279795.1 of Protopterus annectens. Taxonomy (NCBI): domain Eukaryota; kingdom Metazoa; phylum Chordata; order Ceratodontiformes; family Protopteridae; genus Protopterus; species Protopterus annectens. The sequence goes on along the minus strand of NC_056745.1, from coordinate 1,457,370,426 downwards.
GGAATGCAGAAAAACACCAGGATGGATATGAGATGAAATCCTGGCATGGCAAGAAGACAAGCTAGATCACAGGGTAATAATGCTAAGCATCACTTACTTAGGTGGCCAATGTTATGGGCCATTTACTTCCTCGGGTAACCTAATGGGCAGAGGCTTCCAGTTTGTTTACTCTATAAACCATGCCAGTAGACTGCTGTCATTGAAAAGGTGGACATCCAGTTGCTGGCACACTTTGGCAGTCTTCAGCCACTGCAGCTGATGCTTTGAGACTAGAGGGCACCTCCATTATCTTCTTCTTCTTTCAGCTTTTCCTTGTTAGGAGTCACCACAGCGGATCACATGCCTGCTCAAGATTGGCAGTGGAGTTTTACGGTGTCAAGTTGCCAGCCCAGTGCCCAACCTTCCACAGAAGGCACACACACGCACTCACACCTAGGGCCAATTTAGGGTGTCCAATCCACCTACAGTGTTCACCTTCCCCCTCCTGAAAAGCAGATATTTAAAGCAAGACTGACCCCTACTGGTTGCCACAATGCAAACCTGGTGACTAGTAGCTGCGCACCCAGGACTTCTGCTAGCACAAGCTGAGGTGACTGCAGCCTTAATTCTTCCACTTCCATAAGTGGAGCTGCATGTGGTGATACAGTGAGAAGAAATGTTTATAAATGTGTGCTGTAAACACAATTAAAGTTGTGCAGTGGACTTGTACAAAAATCATGCACATCCCTCTGCTAGAAGAGGAGCTTCTTCCTTCTACATCATCCAACCATATTCAACTGTAGCTCCTCCACCACAAAACACACGTGCATACTTCAACGTGTATGTCTGCAACAGTTAACTGAGTAGAAGACAATACAGAAAAAATGGTTACAGTACATTTAAGGATCCCGCTCATAAACCTCTTCCTACCTCTGACAAAGTAGGCCATGATGGTGGTGGTGCTGTTTCTGATCACTGTACCATATGCCAGCACTACTCAGCAAAATGGGTGATGTTAGTGATATTACTCACCATTTCAGTGATCTCATTCGAACCGTCCACCTTACTCACCATTTCAGTGATCTCATTCAAACCATCCATTGGCTTCTAGAAAAGAACTAGATATATAAAGACTTCTCATCTTCTCTTTGTTGCTGATTTAAAACTGTATAGCTCATCAGATGAACTGAAAGTTGTCAAAACTTTTTCAGATGATATAAGAATGTGATTTGGTGTTGATAAATGTGCAAAAGAAACCTTTAAAACAGAAAAACTGCAACACCAGGAAATATCAGTGGGGGACAAGAATGTTACATAAAAGAACTAGAGCAAGAGTGAGTGTATAAACATTTGGGGATTGATAGAGGCTCAACAATAAAACATGAACAAATGTGACTAAAACTTGGTAAGGAATATTTTAGAAGACTTAAATTAATCCTGAAAACAGCATTGACATCTAGGAACAAAATACAAGCTATAAAACCAATTTGCTCTTCGTCTTAACTTCCAGTTTTGCAGTGACTGACTGGCCCCAAAATGTCTTGGATAAATTAGATAGGAAAACAAGAAAGATGCTTCATACTCACCAAACGATTTATAAAAATCAGTGCACACCAAGATTATATATTCCCCATTCCGAAGTCGAGACAGGCCTCCTTGAAATTGATAACATGTATAGATCAGTAGTCATGGGCCTCCACACATATCTGCTAACCTCACAACACCCAAACACAGTGAAAGTTTTGAAACATGAGGAGATTAAATTTAAGATGACTTCTCTGTTTAATCTAGCAGAAACATAGTGGCATCAAGCAGGAATGGAAATCAAACCAGAAGAAGATAAAAATCCGGCAGCAACTCACTGTGCCAAAAAACAAAAGAAAGAATATAAAGTGAAGGACCAGATGAGAAGGCAAGAAAAGTGGAAAATGCACAAATATAGTTGTAATTCTAGAAAACTTCTGGAAGAACCTCATGGTGATCAGGAACAAATGCAGGAATGGTTAAAGAGAGGTCAATTCTGAAAGGTTAATATTGGCAGCCCAAGACAGCGGGCTGCATACACTCTGGTTTACAAAGTCCACTGAACATGTGGAAGAAACAGACAAATATAAATCTTGTAAAACCGAATTGGAAACAGTTGCGCATCTCTTTGCTGGTTGTGACATACTAATGGCAGAAGGACTGTATACTGAAAGGCATAATAATGTGGCAAGACTGTTGCACTGGGGGTTGTGCAATCATTATGGTATTGAAGTGGCTAAAAAACACCATAAACATGAGCCGCAGAACATCACAGAAAATGATGGTTTACATCACATGGGATCACCCATTACCAACAGTTCAAAAGACAGATGCTAGAAAACTGGACATAGTGGTCAATGAAAAGAACACAAAAGAAGCATTGATCATTGAAATCGCTAGACCCAGTGACTACAGTGCTTTGTGTAAAATACCAGGATCTGCAGGCAGAAATGAGAGCAATGGGGAAGAAAGACACCCAGACAGTTGCAATAGTAGTAGCAGCAACAGGTGTTGTAAAAAAAGACTCTACAATCGAATTTAGTTATGTTACCAGTCCATCTAACTTCATACAAATTGCAGAAGGAGTCATTACTGTGCACATTGCGGGTGCAGCAAAGACCACTTTTGGCTGACATCAAAGATTGAAACAATACTAATTTCATGAACTTTAATTGTACTTTAACTTTGGAATGGGATCCAGTCCCGTCATGGTATTAGAAACCCAAAAGACTTGAAGAAATTAAACAAGGGAGGAACCATCCATCTTCTGCAGTAGGCTATCATAATCACCCAATAGCTGGTCTTTAAATTTCCTGTGCAGGAAAAGCAGGAAATGTCTGATGTTCATCATGTTTCATTGTTGCAGTCCTGACTTGTGGAGATTTCCAACTGTAGAAGCCCTTGGCCAGCCTGACTACCAGAGACTCTATTTCCCTCCCCCAGACACTGGCAAATGGCCTGTCCGACTTCTCTGCGCGCGTCTATAAAGGGAGTCGGCCAGTGCCATGATCCTTGTTCTTTATTGCCATTGGAGTCCAAAGTGCCAATCAATGTGTCAGCCGGTCCGCACCAAAGAAAGAAAACTCCTAAAAGCTAGGTTCACCAATGGGGAACCTTTAATGTGTTATTTGACTAATGTTAGAAAAATTAATAATTGCCTCCACTGTGGTAAGCGATTACCACACCAGGACTTTCATTCTTTTTGTGTAACTTGTTTGTGATGAGAACATGATATCCCCAACTATGAGTTTTATGCTTGCTTTAATAACAGAACCATGAAGCATAAGGCCGAGCTTCTTGCTAGGCATCTTAGTGAGTTGTCAGTCCATTTGCATACTATGGCATCCACTGGTTAAGCTCAAGTAGATCTCCCTAAGTGGAAAAAAAGAAAAGAACTTTAGGTTTAGGGCCTCAGACAACACTCACTCACTGCCAGCCAGTCCTCCTAGGCTTGATATCATTGATGAAGGTGAGGTGCTTTTCCAGCCCCCTTCTGCAACTGAGGTGGTGGCAGAGGTCTCTATCGAGACCTGTTCAGAGTCAGATATGTCTACCGGTCCCTTAACTTCTTTTCAAGTCAAAGGACTCAGTTTATCAATTTGGTCTGGACCTGCTATGGATGCTCCATCTCTTGACAACCATTCAAATACTGAAGATTCCTCAAATCGTCATTACTGCAGTCTTTCGCTCATGGGAGTCAGTTGTCCATCTGGGGGTGAAGGTCAGACGTAGACCAAAACTGAAGCCAACTCACAAAAAGAAGGAAGCCAGTCTGGTGGTTCCCTGCCATTAATAAACTCTACAACAGAAGGAAGAAACAGTTGCAGGAAAAAAGTGAAGTCCCAAGATTGGAAAAATCCCCTTATTAACCTCAACAAAAAGTTGAAATTCCTCATTTAAACCTCCAAATCCAACTATGAAGGCAGAATTGTGACAGACGCTAAAAACAACCACAATATCAAGAATCTCCATGGCAATACCCAGATTTGCTCTGAGTTACTGCACAATGGTACCTCAGATATTGCCAACGTACTGGCCGACAGATTCAGTGCCAACTTTACCCCCCAAAGGACCAATCTCAATACCGGAAGATTGCCAGGTACCCTGCATTACTGTAGCACAGGTTAAAGCTGCATTGTCTGAGACCAAGAATACAGCTTCCATGGGACCCGACAATATCCCTGGTTGTGTTCTACATGAATTACAAAGTGAACTGGCACCACATCTGTGTGCTCTGTTCACTCACAGCCTCACCTTAGACTTTGTCCCTACAGAATGGTGCACTGCTACAGTCATCCCTCTGCATAAAGGAGGAGCAACTACAGACCCTGGAAATTATCACCCCATTAGCCTGACGAGTCTGATATGTAAGGCTACGGAGTACATCATTGTGGACCTAATTAACAAGGATATAGGGAATCTCCAAACTCTAGATCCCATGCAATTTGGTATTGTGAAAGGCAGATCATGCCTGCTCAGCCTAGTTGACTTCTTTGAATCAGTCACCAGTTCGATGGATGAAGGCAAATCAGTTCATACAGCCTACATCAATCTGGCCAAGGCCTTTGATACCATTCCTAACTCAGGAATTATTGATAAACTAAACAAACTAGGCATCAACCCCTATATCATTAGGTGAGTTGCAAATTGGCTCACAGGACACACAGTGTGAAAGTAGCGGACTCCAAGTCAGACTGCCAATCAGTCACAAGTAGAGTCCCACAGGGACCAGTCCTGGGTCCTCTCCTGTTTGGTATCTACTTCTCAGAAGTCATTTGGCATGTACCTCACTAGACACATGCAACAATTGGAAAGGCCACAAAAGTACCTCATAAAGAGGATCCTAGGTCTTAAACACATGTCCTACATGGACAGACTCAAAACCCTCCAGCTATTCTCGGTCTCATATTGTCTACTAAGAGGCGATCTCTGCTTGACATACAAAGCCATGTCTGACCCACTTCTGTTAGAAATGCTACATCTAAAAAAATCCCAATCCCTCCACACAACATGGTCCAGAGACCTCTACCTCATTACACAATTAACAGAACATGCTGAAGGGACAGGTTCATAACCCAGAGACTGCCCATGATCTGGAATAGACTTCCCATACATGTCAAGCAGAGCACCTCACCAACCCTCTTCAAGAGAAATCTTGATGAGTTGATGGGAAATAGAAAGTTCACCCTGGGATCACTCCAGTGGCTCTACTTGATAGAGGCGCTGGGAACTAATATCGGGCAGCACGATGCCAGGGCACGTCTATGGGCTACCCTTGTAAAGGCTCCAGGGCCATTAGCGTAGTACACACCTATGACCCTATGAAAAGCAAGATTAACAGTAAGGGAACATAGGAATAAGAAAAATAAAAACATAGAAAACGAGCAATAGGGTGTCTGTAGGTATTGGAGCAGAAGGAGCCTGAAATGTTAACCAGGAGGAATTGGCCTGAATGTATCCATAAAGATTTAAAAAGTAAAAAGTCAATGACATTCAGAAGCTATAAAGCTAAAACACTGCATGTCCTTAAGGGGTCACTTGCATATATCCCAACTGCCTTTATTACAGGAGGTTTAAAATATTTTATTGTGAAAACTCAAGCTTGGCTGAGACTTTCTTGCAGTTTTTTTCTGAATGGTCTGCCTGTGTGACCTTTTTACCCTGCAGTTTAGATTCCTATAATGGATATTTTTGTGGTTATTAATTTTGAGTAGCGTTATCAGAATTTCAGAATCAGAAAAAGTTGGAATAGTTTCAGTAGCTAGAGAAATTTCAATACTATGCTTGCATAGTACAGCCAATCTACCAGCTTTATTTCTAATCCTGTCTTGTCTTATAATGCTGTTACCCAGGAGGTAGTATTTCCTCATTTTTTATCCTGTTTTAGACATGTTTCAGGCATTATGAGGATATCTGAGGACTGAATCCAGGAAATATAAGTGCTTTGTATGTCAATATGATTAAAATGGAGGCTATTGGCTGGTTGAGGATTAGTTAGGATGACAGAGTTAGTAATCTGGGGAGGATTACCTAGTGTAATGGTAGTATGAGCTAGGCCTGGATTTCAATGAATGCCACCACTTAATTCTATTGACATGTACATATAATGTTGTGGGTAGAACATTTTTGTTTAGGTTTAGGCCTAGAGTTGTGATAATGTAGAAAACTTTGCTGGTTTACTCAGGTGTACTTGAGTAGATAGATATATATATGTGCTGACATAGATATGATGAGAGAACAACATGGGAGGAGTTATTGTAGAAAAGATGTGTGTAGAGCAGGTGCCTCTGGGTTGTGCACATTGGATAGAGACAGGATGTTACATGTCCTACAATGGAGATATGTGAATGATGACAGTTGTACTGCAATGATCCATACCTCTCAACTGTCCAGATTTTTGCAGAATGTCCAGATTTTTGCCTCATAATTTTGGTCTATTCCTTATAAAATCTGTGGTTTTCTGGCAAATCACTGGGATGACCTGAGGATTTAAGCCACTAAATAATGACATACATTTGAATTTCAGACTTCAAATCCTTCAGAAAACGCTTGTTAACACAAACCCTGTTATCTTAGCATTTTTTTCTAAGTTTGTAAGAGTAATATTTAAAATCTGTTCCTATTTTTGGCCCATTGTCCCCGATTATGTCAGGCCTTGTCCAGATTTTTTGTACTAGGAGGCTGAGAGGTCTGCTGCAATCATTGTGTGTTTATCTGGTTTGGGAAAGGATAGAAATAATATACAGATAGTAGTACGTGAGAAAAGGAAATAAAGTCTGGTATAGTTCGTTAATGTTACTGGACTGTCCGCTATTTATATCTAATGAGGAATACCTTTTATAAGTTCATTAGTTCATGGAGTGGTTACTAGGTTATTGGCCCAAGGGGCATTTTAAACTCAGCCAAGCTAACCCCAAATTTATCAAAATGTTGTTGACATGTAAACACTAACATTTTATGAGCTGCAATATGGGCTTGTACACACCAGATGTTCACAGGCTGCCTCTCTCCTTTAAGAATATAGATGCCAAACCGGGAGTAAATTTGGGATTTCTCATCTGTTGGTCCAAGTTATGTTTGAATATGATTAGAGATGAGCTTTGCTTTACATGGATGAGAAACCTGTTCCAGAGAAGGGATTATCTTTGATTCATATATCTGTCCCTCCAGTACATCATGTTTATCACAGACTAAGTGTTGGTCCTTCAAATGGGTATTTCCGATGCCATTTATTTTGAGGACATGGAAGAAATCCTTGAGAGTGTAATCAGAATGCCTTTAGGCTAGGCATAGCTTGCAGTGCAGCATACAAAAGCATTAAAGAAAGGGGACAGTAAAGGCGAAAGAGTTGCTAAAGCTCAGTAGAAGATCATTCCTCCTTCTAGATGAGTTAGAAGGAAGGTCTTATGGAAGGTGTAAGCTCAGTGATTATTGTTTATTGTGTGTTCTTTCAAATATTTACATTTTTTAGCAGGGGTCAAGATTAGAAAAGGTTAGTGAGACCATGAGACAGAGGGGGAGAGAGATGTCAGCCTCACTGAATTATATGATAGAGACCTAGACAAGCTTCATCCTTAGAATAACAGGAAGACAGCCTTAAGGCCTGTTTCTCAATGCTACAATAATAGAGATGCATGCTTGGTAACCCACTTAAAGGAGAGCTGCTGTGAGAGAGATAAGCCCTTACTGTTCCCCAAATGACCCATTTTTGATTATCAACATGGGCATAGGAGAGACAGTAGTGGGAGGATGGGACATCAGCGCACCCATCATGGGGTGGCAGCAGCCTGGGCTCACTGCAGTATGAAGTGTAAAACCTGACCCAATCCTTGCTGTGTGAGCACTGAGGTACTTAGTTGGAGACTGTACTTGCATATAAGCAGGCATGAGGCACCTCCTAAGGCAAGTGGCTGCAGCAAGCTATTTAGGCACTTTTCACAGTAGTTGCATGACACTGCAAAAGCATCCTAACCAGCACCAGGCATGAGATGGGGTGGGACCTGGGAGAGAATAAGGTTCGACAGTAGACTGTGTGAATGACGACAGGAGCTGTTGACAACTGAGATGAGCTGCTATAAAGAAAAAAAATTAGGATGAATGGGAATAGATTTATAGTAAGTTTGCTCCCTGGAAATATATAAAAGCTCTTTCATACTTTTGGAATAGAACAGCAGGAATGGGATGACAGACTTCTGGGCAGCTGGACAGAGTAGATAATATGAAAAAAATGAAATTAGGGCTTTACAAGGATCAGGTGTGTAAAGATGAAGGTTGAGCATTTAAAATTTTTAAACAGGAGCTGTTTTGCAGCAAAGAAATTGCATAAAGAATAGGAAAGTATATTTGGAAATTTGCACATGTTGTAACCTACAGAGGGTAAATCATGGGGAGGGGGTTAGTATGGTCGAATGGTCTGCTTAAAAGGAAAAAAAAGGCAGTTGGGGAAAACTATTTGAATATTGTTTTGACTGTACATGTATTTTTCCCAAGATGGATATGGCATTTGGTTTAATGCTGTACCTTTGGAAGGCATGTGAATATACTTTTTTCTTCCTTGATGTACTGTGTTAAGAAATGTTACATTATGTGGTAGTATGAACGTTGAAAAGAAGTATAGAAAAACTAAAACCAGTCAAGCAAAAAGCCTTTGTGTTACACAAAGAGCTAAACTATATCCTTGTACACTGCTTCCATTTTTATTAAAACAGCCTTGCTAGCGCTTGCCTGTCCAGCACATGTATCATTATGCATTGCCTCCATTGTTTGTTAAAGCAGACGTGTTACAACTTGTCTCTTTAGCCTGAATGAAATATTGTTTGGCTATATACAGGCATATAAATAATGATTTGCATTTGTTTGATTAGATTTAATGCATATGGATAATGATTTTATGTTGTAATTCTTCAGCTTTTACACATTTCTGCAAATGTTATCATTCTTTCATCTTTGATGTGCATTTGGATTACTCATTCTGTTGCTTTGACAGCTAAATGTTCGATATGTATTCATATGAATCAGAGACTACATTAGTCTTGACAACAGGCTTTATCATTTCTGAAATACATTTGGTTCAAATACAAAAATATAAGATCATTTAATTGCACTGTCTCAAATTTACCTTGTCATATCTGCCTGCATTTTTGTTAAGCACCATAATCCAACAATGTGCTGCAAAGTTGGTTATGACAATTAATAGCAGATTGCATAAGCTAAAATTAATGTTGGTGTAATTCTTTTGAAGTGAAATTCTGCTGAATGCTTCATTTTCTATATATTGTTATGTTTGATAATTGAGATTTACTATTAATTCCACACATTGGCTTCATTATTATGAAACAGGTATTGAATTGTCCTGTTTTCCATTACGTTTGAGTATATCTAAAGTTTAATAATAGCTGGTGTTGTCTTAAAGAGAAGAGCATTATTTACTTTTTCATGAAAAGGCATTTGTTTTAATTTTGTACCTGTATGCATGCTGATTTTCTGATTCTGTTTTTTTTCTTTGTCTACAAGTCTAGCCCCTAAATTTATTTAGTCTTTTTGTTTGATAAACTTCGAAACTCATCACTTAAACCCTTATGCAGTATGTCTACAGTACCATCTATATCCTTTCATTCTTTCACTCTTTCCATTTATCACTTTTTCCTGGGAAACCCAATTTAATCAAAAATGGCTAGATAGATAGAGAGATAGAGAGAGATACATACACTGTGCAACATCATAGTGATGTATATAAACACACATATCTATATTTATTTACATATATAGAGATAGATATTTGTCATGTGTGTGTGTGTGTGTGTGTGTGTGTGCGCGCGCGCGTATGGATTCCCTTTCTTAACCTCAGAGATTCAGAACTTCAAACTGCAAATGGTTGCGACCATAAGACTGAAGTTTAGAAACGTTTCGAATGGAGATCGCTGTACTGTGTGGAATGGGAAATGTACCATTTTCCTCACTGTCATGTGATCTCAGAGTTGGTATATTTATTTAGCAAAGGGGATAGGGGGGTGCAGGCGGGCTTTCCCCCCCTGAAGAAACATAAAAAAAGTTTTTATTTTTTTATTACAATTTCAAAACTTTGATCTTACTGTCTTAACCATTTTCACTTCGAGCTTGTAAAGCAGATCCATATATGATCATAGAAAGTTACTAGGCTAATGGTCCTAGGGCCATTACAAGCCTAGCCAAATTCTACCCTTATTTCCACAATCAGCACCTATTGCTCCTGTCCAAGAGGGACAGAGGTGGAACCTTCAGGATGAATTTACAGTTACCCATCCAATCAACCAGATTGCGTTTGAAGATGGCCAATGAGGTGCTCTGTTTGACATGAAGTGGGAGTCTCTTCTAAAGGTGCGGTAACCTCTGGGAGACAATTCTGTCCCTCCAGCAGGTTCTATTAATATCACATGCAAGTTAAGGTCTTTAAAGCAAGTAACCTGTGTACCATTTGATTTGTGGATATGCAGTATTTCCACTAAAGCAGGCTCAGAGACTGCCTTTTTTGCAAGGTAGAGATTGCCTCAGAGTAGTCTGTATGAAACAGAATAAAGTGACAGTGATTTCAGAAGATCCCATAGGACAGATACTAAAGACCTTGAATTTTCCTTGTGAGGATAATTTGTGGTCTCCAATTGCTGCAGGTGCTTGGAAAAGTGCATACCAAAACGAACATTATACTTGATTATTAGCCTTATGAGGCAAGACTACAGGGAAGTTATAACCTCTTTTTTTCTGGAGGCAATGCCCTTACCTATGTCCACTGTGGAGACATGGTGATCAAAGGTAAGGTTGCTAGCAGCCAGTGTGCCCTGTATGCCCAGGTCTCTCCCCATGCACTGAGTGCATACTTAGTGTTGCTGTTCATGTGGTAGTTAGCATGAACATCACCCTTATTGAAATGAATAATACATTTTTTTGCATTGAGTTTAAGGCCGTGACTTTGGCACCAAACATTTGTTTGTGTAAGACCTTCTTGTAGGATGTTGACATCATTTGAAGATTTTATGACCGCTCCAGTTTGCAGTCATCAGCAGACTTTGTCAGCCTCAGACCTTTAATTTTTGCTTGTACTTCAGAGTAATAGATTCCAAACAGGAGAGATCCCAGGACTGATCCCTGTGAAACACCACTAGTTACAGGTCTGCTGTTGGAGGTGGATTCCCTTGTTTTGAATTTGCATTCTATCAGTGAGCCAGTTAGCGACCCATCTAATGATGTTAGGGTTGATACCTAGCTGGATGAGTTTGTCAGTGATGCCAGAGTGAAGTATAGTGTCAAAAGCCTTGGCTATGTCTAGGTAGGCTGTATGCACAGATTTCCACTCATCTAGGGCCTTTGTTACTGTCTCGAAGAAGTCCACCAAGTCCACCAAGTTTAACAGGCATGATCTCCCTTTAACAAATCCAAACTGAGTAGGGTCAAGTGTTAGAAGATTAGATATATCTTTGTTGATAAGGCCCATGATGATTTGCTTCATGGCCTTGCAAATAAGTCTAGTCAGCCTAATAGGTTTATAGTTCCCAGGGTCAGTGGAAGCACCACCTTTGTGCAAGGGAATAACAGTGGCCGCTTTCTATTCAGCTGGGACAAAAGCCTGTGCTAAACTATGACTGAATAGAGTACACAGTGGTGTGTATGTATATATGTATACAATCATGCATACATATATATATCTGTGTGTCCATGTGTGTGTGTGTGTGGGTGTGTATATATATGTATACACACATATATTTACATACATACATACACACACACACACATATATATATATATATATATATAGTTTATATATATATATATATATATATATATATATATATATATATATATATACACCCATATATATATATATATATATATATATATATATATATATATATATATATATATATATATATATATATATATATATATGTATACACACACACACGCGTGTGTGTACAAATATATGGGTCTACTTTTCTTTACCAAAATTACAGTTTACCGAACATCAAAAAGATGACACCAAAAGTGCAGTTCAACAAAAACTCACTATTACTACCTCTGAGATTGCACTACAGTGGGGAAAAGGGTAAGTTTCCCTATCTTCACTATACCACTGTCTATATGAACAAGCTCCAACTGCTGTATAGGATCCACTCCCATTACAACTTTAAATGATAAGAAAGAAACACCACACCTATTCTTCTAAAGGATCCCATAACTGCCTACTGTTGTTCTTTGAAGTGCAGTTTGCAATAGTGAGTTTTCATTAAGCTGTACTTTAGCTATACTGGTGTTGGCTTTTTGTAGTTTGGCTTTAAATTAACAAAAACACGAACAAAAACAAGAATAAAACAAAAAAAAAACAGTCTTCCGGGTAAAAAATCTTTTACTGGTGTCTCCTAGTACCTCAGCTGCAAAGCCTTCAAGGGATAATAATTGATACACCAGAAACATACCACATCAATCAACAGTTAATTGATTAATTACAATACCCAAACTTGCAAATAATACACCAAATTTAAAGTGACACTTCACCTTTACAAAACAGTATCATTGTCCCACAATGTGTGTGTATGTATGTATGTATATATATATATATATATATATATATATATATATATATATATATATGTGTGTGTGTGTGTGTGTATGTATGTGTGTGTGTGTGTGTGTGTGTGTGTGTGTGTGTGTATATATATATATATATATATATATATATGTGTGTGTGTGTGTGTATATACATATATATATATATATATATATATATATATATATATATATATATATATATATATATATATATATATATATATATATATATATATATATATATATATAAAACTATAAGAGAGACAGAGAGAGAGAGAGAGATAAAAGTGTGTGAGTGATGGCTACTGAGCCTGGAGAGCACTGACAACACTGTCCCTTTAAGAGAGACAGCACTGCTTACTGAGTGCAATGGATTCATGATGGCAAAAACTGAACTGTACAAGTACTGTATAGGTTTTTAGCACTGTAATTGTGAACCATACTTTTGTAACTCAGATAAATTTGTTGTTTTTCTTTTTGTTGCTTTCTTTGCTGTGAGAAAGCATGTTTTTATTTATCATTGTAAATAGACTGGAATGTTTCATTTTAAACCAGAACAGTCATTTGCTACAACTTCTATTTCTTCTCATATTTATAGTTTATAATCCTCACAGTTTCCTTTACTGAGAGTTCTGCGCCTAGAATTTGTTAGTCTCCATCAGGGGGCTATAGTTAGGCAAGAACGCTCCTCTGTATGGATGAGTCAAAATGTAAGCTAGTCTTCCAGTGGCTGTGGTCACGGCTTAGGCATAGGTGTCCTAGTAATAATCAGGGATGCAGCACTCTGCTCAAATGAGCTGGCTAAAATAATAATGATTTATTTCAAGTGAAGATGTAAAAGCCAAAGAAAGAAATTGTTGTTCGTGGTATGCTCATAAAGGAAAAGGAAAATAATGTCACCGAGCCAGTCTACAGAGACCTGGGGCCTTCAGAAAAGTAGTAATGTCACCTGAGCCAGTCTACAGAGACCTGGGGCTTTCTGAAAAGTAGTAATGTCACCTGAGCCAGTCTACAGAGACCTGGGGCCTTCAGAAAAGTAGTAATGTCACCTGAGCCAGTCTACAGAGACCTGGGGCCTTCTGAAAACTAGTAATGTCACCTGAGCCAGTCTACAGAGACCTGGGGCCTTCTGAAAAGTAGTAATGTCACTGAGCCAGTCTACAGAGACCTGGGGCCTTCTGAAAAGTAGTAATGTCACTGAGCCAGTCTACAGAGACCTGGGGCCTTCTGAAAAGTAGTAATGTCACTGAGCCAGTCTACAGAGACCTGGGGCCTTCTGAAAAGTAGTAATGTCACTGAGGCAGTCTACAGAGACCTGGGACCTTCTGAAAAGTAGTACTGTCACTGAGCCAGTTTACAGAGACCTGGGGCCTTCTGAAAAGTAGTAATGTCACTGAGCCAGTCTACAGACACCTGGGGCCTTCTGAAAAGTAGTAATGTCACTGAGCCAGTCTACAGAGACCTGGGGCCTTCTGAAAAGTAGTAATGTCACTGAGCCAGTCTACAGAGACCTGGGGCCTTCTGAAAAGTAGTAATGTAAATGAGCCTGTCTACAGAGACCTGGGGCATTCTGAAAAGTAGTAATGTCACTGAGCCAGTCTACAGAGACCTGGGGCATTCTGAAAAGTAGTAATGTCACCTGAGCCAGTCTACAGAGACCTGGGGCCTTCTGAAAAGTAGTAATGTCACTGAACCAGTCTAGAGAGACCTGGGGCCATATGAAAAGTAGTAATGTCACTGAGCCAGTCTACAGAGACCTGGGGCCTTCTGAAAAGTAAAAATGTCACTGAGCCAGTCTACAGAGACCTGGGGCCTTCTGAAAAGTAGTAATGTCACTAAGCCAGTCTACAGAGACCTGGGGCCTTCTGAAAAGTAGTAATGTCACCTCACCTGAGCCAGTCTACAGAGACCTGGGGCCTTCTGAAAAGTAGTAATGTCACTGAGCCAATCTACAGAGACCTGGGGCCTTCTGAAAAGTAGTAATGTCACGGAGCCAGTCTACAGAGACCTGGGGCCTTCTGAAAAGTAGTAATGTCACTGAACTAGTCTACAGAGACCTGGGGCCTTCTGAAAAGTAGTAATGTCACTGAGCCAGTCTACAGAGACCTGGGGCCTTCTGAAAAGTAGTAATGTCACCTGAGCCAGTCTACAGAGACCTGGGGCCTTCTAAAAAGTAGTAATATCACTGAGCCAGTCTACAGAGACCTGGGGCCTTCTGAAAAGTAGTAATGTCACCTGAGCCAGTCTACAGATACCTGGTGCCTTCTGAAAAGTAGTAATGTCACTGAGCTAGTCTACAGAGACCTGGGGCCTTCTGAAAAGTAGTAATGTCACTGAGCCAGTCTACAGAGACCTGGGGCCTTCTGAAAAGTAGTAATGTTACTGAGCCAGTCTACAGAGACCTGGGGCCTTCTGAAAATTAGTAATGTCACTGAGCCAGTCTACAGAGACCTGGGGCCTTCTGAAAAGTAGTAATGTCACTGAGCAGTCTGCAGAGACCTGGGACCTTCTGAAAAGTAGTAATGTCACTTGAGCCAGTCTACAGAGACCTGGGGCCTTCTGAAAAGTAGTAATGTCACTGAGCCAGTATACAGGCACCTGGGGCCTTCTAAAAAGTAGTAATGTCACTGAGCCAGTCTACAGAGACCTGGGGCCTTCTGAAAAGTAGTAATGTCACGGAGCCAGTCTACAGAGACCTGGGGCCTTCTGAAAAGTGGTAATGTCACTGAGCCAGTCTACAGAGACCTGGGGCCTTCTGAAAAGTAGTAATGTCACTGAGCCAGTCTACAGAGACCTGGGGCCTTCTGAAAAGTAGTAATGTCACCTGAGCCAGTCTACAGAGACCTGGGGCCTTCTGAAAAGTAGTAATGTAAATGAGCCAGTCTACACAGACCTGGGGCCTTCTGAAAAGTAGTAATGTCACTGAGCCAGTCTAAAGAGACCTGGGGCCTTCTGAAAAGTAGTAATGTAAATGAGCCAGTCTACAGAGACCTGGGGCCTTCTGAAAAGTAGTAATGTCACCTGAGCCAGTCTACAGAGACCTGGGGCCTTCTGAAAAGTAGTAATGTCACTGAGCCAGTCTACAGAGAATTGGGGCCTTCTGAAAAGTAGTAATGTCACCTGAGCCAGCCTACAGAGACCTGGGGCTTTCTGAAAAGTAGTAATGTAAATGAGCCAGTCTACAGAGACCTGGGGCCTTCTGAAAAGTGGTAATGTCCCTGAGCCAGTCTATGGAGAACTGGGGCCTTCTGAAAAGTAGTAATGTCACTGAGCCAGTCTACAGAGACCTGAGGCCTTCTGAAAAGTAGTAATGTCACCTGAGCCAGTCTACAGAGACCTGGGGCATCCTGAAAAGTAGTAATGTCACTGAGCCAGTCTACAGAGACCTGGGGCCTTCTGAAAAGTAGTAATGTAAATGAGCCAGTCTACAGAGACCTGGGGCATTCTGAAAAGTAGTAATGTCACTGAGCCAGTCTACAGAGACCTGGGGCATTCTGAAAAGTAGTAATGTCACCTGAGCCAGTCTACAGAGACCTAGGCCTTCTGAAAAGTAGTAATGTCACTGAACCAGTCTAGAGAGAACTGGGGCCTTATGAAAAGTAGTAATGTCACTGAGCCAGTCTACAGAGACCTGGGGCCTTCTGAAAAGTAAAAATGTCACTGAGCCAGTCTACAGAGACCTGGGGCCTGCTGAAAAGTAGTAATGTCACTGAGCAAGTCTACAGAGACCTGGGGCCTTCTGAAAAGTAGTAATGTCACCTCACCTGAGCCAGTCTACAGAGACCTGGGGCCTTCTGAAAAGTAGTAATGTCACTGAGCCAATCTACAGAGACCTGGGGCCTTCTGAAAAGTAGTAATGTCACGGAGCCAGTCTACAGAGACCTGGGGCCTTCTGAAAAGTAGTAATGTCACAGAACTAGTCTACAGAGACCTGGGGCCTTCTGAAAAGTAGTAATGTCACTGAGCCAGTCTACAGAGACCTGGGGCCTTCTGAAAAGTAGTAATGTCACCTGAGCCAGTCTACGGAGACCTGGGGCCTTCTAAAAAGTAGTAATATCACTGAGCCAGTCTACAGAGACCTGGGGCCTTCTGAAAAGTAGTAATGTCACCTGAGCCAGTCTACAGAGACCTGGTGCCTTCTGAAAAGTAGTAATGTCACTGAGCTAGTCTACAGAGACCTGGGGCCTTCTGAAAAGTAGTAATGTCACTGAGCCAGTCTACAGAGACCTGGGGCCTTCTGAAAAGTAGTAATGTCACTGAGCCAGTCTACAGAGACCTGGGTCCTTCTGAAAACTAGTAATGTCACTGAGCCAGTCTACAGAGACCTGGGGCCTTCTGAAAAGTAGTAATGTCACTGAGCCAGTCTGCAGAGACCTGGGGCCTTCTGAAAAGTAGTAATGTCACTTGAGCCAGTCTACAGAGACCTGGGGCCTTCTGAAAAGTAGTAATGTCACTGAGCCAGTATACAGGCACCTGGGGCCTTCTAAAAAGTAGTAATGTCACTGAGCCAGTCTACAGAGACCTGGGGCCTTCTGAAAAGTAGTAATGTCACAGAGCCAGTCTACAGAGACCTGGGGCCTTCTGAAAAGTAGTAATGTCACTGAGCCAGTCTACAGAGACCTGGGGCCTTCTGAAAAGTAGTAATGTCACTGAGCCAGTCTACAGGGACCTGGGGCCTTCTGAAAATTAGTAATGTCACCTGAGCCAGTCTACAGAGACCTGGGGCCTTCTGAAAAGTAGTAATGTAAATGAGCCAGTCTACACAGACCTGGGGCCTTCTGAAAAGTAGTAATGTCACTGAGCCAGTCTAAAGAGACCTGGGGCTTTCTGAAAAGTAGTAATGTAAATGAGCCAGTCTACAGAGACCTGGGGCCTTCTGAAAAGTAGTAATGTCACCTGAGCCAGTCTACAGAGACCTGGGGCCTTCTGAAAAGTAGTAATGTCACTGAGCCAGTCTACAGAGAATTGGGACCTTCTGAAAAGTAGTAATGTCACCTGAGCCAGCCTACAGAGACCTGGGGCTTTCTGAAAAGTAGTAATGTAAATGAACCAGTCTACAGAGACCTGGGGCCTTCTGAAAAGTAGTAATGTCCCTGAGCCAGCCTATGGAGAACTGGGGCCTTCTGAAAAGTAGTAATGTCACCTGAGCCAGTCTACAGAGACCTGGGGCCTTCTGAAAAGTAGTAATGTAAATGAGCCAGTCTACTGAGACCTGGGGCCTTCTGAAGAGTAGTAATGCCACCTGAGCCAGTCAACGGAGACCTGGGGCCTTCTGAAAAGTAGTAATGTAAATGAGCAAGTCTGCAGAGACGTGTGGCCTTCTGAAAAGTAGTAATGTAAATGAGCCAGTCTACAGAGACCTGGGGCCTTCTGAAAAGTAGTAATGTCACCTGAGCCAGTCTACGGAGACCTGGGGCCTTCTGAAAAGTTGTAATGTCACTGAGACAGTCTACAGAGACCTGGGGCCTTCTGAAAAGTGGTAATGTCACTGAGGCAGTCTACAGAGACCTGGGGCCTTCTGAAAAGTAGTAATGTCACTGAGCCAGTCTACAGAGACTTGGGGCCTTCTGAAAAGTAGTAATGTCACTGAGCCAGTCTACAGAGACCTGGGGCCTTCTGAAAAGTAGTAATGTCACCTGAGCCAGTCTACAGAGACCTGGGGCCTTCTGAAAAGTAGTAATGTAAATGAGCCAGTCTACAGAGACCTGGGGCCTTCTGAAAAGTAGTAATGTCACCTGAGCCAGTCTACGGAGACCTGGGGCCTTCTGAAAAGTAGTAATTTCACTGAGCCAGTATACAGAGACCTGGGGGCTTCTGAAAAGTAGTAATGTCACTGAGCCAGTCTACAGAGACCTGGGGCCTTCTGAAATGTAGTAATGTCACTGAGCCAGTCTACAGAGACCTGGGGCCTTCTGAAAATTAGTAATGTCACTGAGCCAGTCTACAGAGACCTGGGGCCTTCTGAAAAGGAGTAATGTCACCTGAGCCAGTCTACAGAGACCTGGGGCCTTCTGAAAAGTAGTAATGTCACTGAGCCAGTCTACAGAGACCTGGGGGCTTCTGAAAAGTAGTAATGTCACTGAGCCAGTCTACAGAGACCTGGGGCCTTCTGAAAAGTAGTAATGTCACTGAGCCAGTCTACAGAGACCTGCGGCCTTCTGAAAAGTAGTAATGTAAATGAGCCAGTCTACGGAGACCTGGGGCCTTCTGAAAAGTAGTAATGCCACCTGAGCCAGTCTACGGAAACCTGGGGCCTTCTGAAAAGTAGTAATGTAAATGAGCAAGTCTACAGAGACGTGGGGCCTTCTGAAAAGTAGTAATGTAAATGAGCCAGTCTACAGAGACCTGGGGCCTTCTGAAAAGTAGTAATGTCACCTGAGCCAGTCTACGGAGACCTGGGGCCTTCTGAAAAGTTGTAATGTCACTGAGCCAGTCTAAAGAGACCTGGGGCCTTCTGAAAAGTAGTAAAGTCACTGAGGCAGTCTACAGAGACCTGGGGGCTTCTGAAAAGCAGTAATGTCTCCTGAGCCAGTCTACAGAGACCTGGGGGCTTCTAAAAAGTAGTAATGTCACCTGAGCCAGTCCACAGAGACCTGGGGCCTTCTGAAAAGTAGTAATGTCACTGAAACAGTCTACAGAGACCTGGGGCCTTCTAAAAAGTAGTAATCTCACTGAGCCAGTCTACAGAGACCTGGGGCCTTCTGAAAAGTAGTAATGTCACTGAGCCAGTCTACAGAGACCTGGGGCCTTCTGAAAAGTAGTAATGTCACAGAGCCAGTCTACAGAGACCTGGGCCTTCTGAAAAGTAGTAATGTCACTGAGCCAGTCTACAGAGACCTGGGGCCTTCTGAAAAGTAGTAATGTCACTGAGCCAGTCTACAGAGACCTGGGGCCTTCTGAAAAGTAGTAATGTCACTGAGCCAGTCTACAGAGACCTGGGGCATTCTGAAAAGTAGTAATGTCACTGAGCCAGTCTACAGAGACCTGGGGCCTTCTGAAAGTAGTAATGTCACTGAGCCAGTCTACAGAGACCTGGGACCTTCTGAAAAGTAGTAATGTCACTGAGCCAATCTACAGAGACCTGGGGCCTTCTGAAAAGTATCAATGTAAATGAGCCAGTCTACAGAGACCTGGGGCCTTCTGAAAAGTAGTAATGTCACCTGAGCCAGTCTACAGAGACCTGGGGCCTTCTGAAAAGTAGTAATGTCACTGAGCCAGTCTACAGAGACCTGGGGCCTTCTGAAAAGTAGTAATGTCACCTGAGCCAGTCTACAGAGACCTGGGGCCTTCTGAAAAGTAGTAATGTAAATCAGCCAGTCTACAGAGACCTGGGGCCTTCTGAAAAGTAGTAATGTCACATGAGCCAGTCTACGGAGACCTGGGGCCTTCTGAAAAGTATTAATGTAAATGAGCCAGTCTACAGAGACCTGGGGCCTTCTGAAAAGTAGTAATGTCACCTGAGCCAGTCTACGGAGACCTGGGGCCTTCTGAAAAGTAGTAATGTAAATGAGCCAGTCTACAGAGACATGGGGCCTTCTGAAAAGTAGTAATGTAAATGAGGCAGTCTACAGAGACCTGGGGCCTTAGGAAAAGTAGTAATGTCAACTGAGCCTGTCTACGGAGACCTGGGGCCTTCTGAATAGTAGTAATGTCACTGAGCCAGTCTACAGAGACATGGGGCCTTTTGAAAAGTAGTAATGTCACTGAGCCAGTCTACAGAGACCTGGGGCCTTCTGAAAAGTAGAATGTGACTGAGCCAGTCTACAGAGACCTGGGGCCTTCTGAAAAGTAGTAATGTGACTGAGCCAGTCTACAGAGACCTGGGGCCTTCTGAAAAGTAGTAATGTCACTGAGCCAGTCTACAGATACCTGGGGCCTTCTGAAAAGTAGTAATGTCACCTGAGCCAGTCTACAGAGACCTGGGGCCTTCTGAAAAGTAGTAATGTCACTGAGCCAGTTTACAGACACCTGGCGCCTTCTGAAATGTAGTAATGTCACCTGAGCCAGTCTACAGAGACCTGGGACCTTCTGAAAAGTAGTAATGTCACTGAGCCAGTCTACAGAGACCTGGGGCCTTATGAAAAGTAGTAATGTCACCTGAGCCAGTCTACAGAGACCTGGGGCCTTCTGAAAAGTAGTAATGTAAATGAGCCAGTCTACAGAGACCTGGGGCCTTCTGAAAAGTAGTAATGTCACCTGAGCCAGTTTACCGAGACCTGGGGCCTTCTGAAAAGTAGTAATGTCACTGAGCCATTCTACAGAGACCTGGGGCCTTCTGAAAAGTAGTAATGTCACCTGAGCCAGTCTACAGAGACCAGGGGCCTTCTGAAAAGTAGTAATGTAAATGAGCCAGTATACAGAGACCTGGGGCCTTCTGAAAAGTAGTAATGTCACCTGAGCCAGTCTACGGAGACTTGGGGCCTTCTGTAACGTAGTAATGTAAATGAGCCAGTCTACATAGACCTGGGGCCTTCTGAAAAGTAGTAATGTAAATGAGCCAGTCTACAGAGACCTGGGGCCTTCTGAAAAGTAGTAATGTCACCTGAGACAATCTACAGAGACCTGGGGCCTTCTGAAAAGTAGTAATGTCACTGAGCCAGTCTACAGAGACCTGGGGCCTTCTGAAAAGTAGTAATGCCACTGAGGCAGTCTACAGAGTCCTGGGGCCTTCTGAAAAGTAGTAACGTCACTGAGCCAGTCTACAGAGACCTGGGGCCTTCTGAAAAGTAGTGTTGTAAATGAGCCAGTCTACAGAGACCTGGGGCCTTCTGAAAAGTAGTAATGTCACTGAGCCAGTCTACAGAGACCGGGGGCCTTCTGAAAAGTAGTGTTGTAAATGAGCCAGTCTACAGAGACCTGGGGCCTTCTGAAAAGTAGTAATGTCACCTGAGCCAGTCTACAGAGACCAGTGGCCTTCTGAAAAGTAGTAATGTCACTGAGCCAGTCTACAGAGACCTGGGGCCTTCTGAAATGTAGTAATGTCACTGAGCCAGTCTACAGAGACCTGGGGCCTTCTGAAAAGTAGTAATGTCACTGAGCCTGTCTACAGAGACCTGGGGCCTTCTGAAAAGTAGTAATGTCACCTGAGCCAGTCTACAGAGACCTGGGGCCTTCTGAAAAGTAGTAATGTAAATGAGCCAGTCTACAGAGACCTGGGGCCTTCTGAAAAGTAGTAATGTCACCTGAGCCAGTCTACAGAGACCTGGGGCCTTCTGAAAAGTGGTAATGTCACTGAGCCAGTCTACAGAGACCTGGGGCCTTCTGAAAAGTAGTAATGTCACTGAGACAGTCTACAGAGACCTGGGGCCTTCTGAAAAGTAGTAATGTCACCTGAGCCAGTCTACAGAGACCTGGGGCCTTCTGAAAAGTAGTAATGTAAATGAGCCAGTCTACACAGACCTGGGGCCTTCTGAAAAGTAGTAATGTCACTGAGCCAGTCTAAAGAGACCTGGGGCCTTCTGAAAAGTTGTAATGTAAATGAGCCAGTCTACAGAGACCTGGGGCCTTCTGAAAAGTAGTAATGTCACCTGAGCCAGTCTACAGAGACCTGGGGCCTTCTGAAAAGTAGTAATGTCACTGAGCCAGTCTACAGAGAATTGGGGCCTTCTGAAAAGTAGTAATGTCACCTGAGCCAGCCTACAGAGACCTGGGGCTTTCTGAAAAGTAGTAATGTAAATGAGCCAGTCTACAGAGACCTGGGGCCTTCTGAAAAGTGGTAATGTCCCTGAGCCAGTCTATGGAGAACTGGGGCCTTCTGAAAAGTAGTAATGTCACTGAGCCAGTCTACAGAGACCTGAGGCCTTCTGAAAAGTAGTAATGTCACCTGAGCCAGTCTACAGAGACCTGGGGCATCCTGAAAAGTAGTAATGTCACTGAGCCAGTCTACAGAGACCTGGGGCCTTCTGAAAAGTAGTAATGTAAATGAGCCAGTCTACAGAGACCTGGGGCATTCTGAAAAGTAGTAATGTCACTGAGCCAGTCTACAGAGACCTGGGGCATTCTGAAAAGTAGTAATGTCACCTGAGCCAGTCTACAGAGACCTAGGCCTTCTGAAAAGTAGTAATGTCACTGAACCAGTCTAGAGAGAACTGGGGCCTTATGAAAAGTAGTAATGTCACTGAGCCAGTCTACAGAGACCTGGGGCCTTCTGAAAAGTAAAAATGTCACTGAGCCAGTCTACAGAGACCTGGGGCCTGCTGAAAAGTAGTAATGTCACTGAGCAAGTCTACAGAGACCTGGGGCCTTCTGAAAAGTAGTAATGTCACCTCACCTGAGCCAGTCTACAGAGACCTGGGGCCTTCTGAAAAGTAGTAATGTCACTGAGCCAATCTACAGAGACGTGGGGCCTTCTGAAAAGTAGTAATGTCACGGAGCCAGTCTACAGAGACCTGGGGCCTTCTGAAAAGTAGTAATGTCTCAGAACTAGTCTACAGAGACCTGGGGCCTTCTGAAAAGTAGTAATGTCACTGAGCCAGTCTACAGAGACCTGGGGCCTTCTGAAAAGTAGTAATGTCACCTGAGCCAGTCTACGGAGACCTGGGGCCTTCTAAAAAGTAGTAATATCACTGAGCCAGTCTACAGAGACCTGGGGCCTTCTGAAAAGTAGTAATGTCACCTGAGCCAGTCTACAGAGACCTGGTGCCTTCTGAAAAGTAGTAATGTCACTGAGCTAGTCTACAGAGACCTGGGGCCTTCTGAAAAGTAGTAATGTCACTGAGCCAGTCTACAGAGACCTGGGGCCTTCTGAAAAGTAGTAATGTCACTGAGCCAGTCTACAGAGACCTGGGTCCTTCTGAAAATTAGTAATGTCACTGAGCCAGTCTACAGAGACCTGGGGCCTTCTGAAAAGTAGTAATGTCACTGAGCCAGTATACAGGCACCTGGGGCCTTCTAAAAAGTAGTAATGTCACTGAGCCAGTCTACAGAGACCTGGGGCCTCCTGAAAAGTAGTAATGTCACAGAGCCAGTCTACAGAGACCTGGGGCCTTCTGAAAAGTAGTAATGTCACTGAGCCAGTCTACAGAGACCTGGGGCCTTCTGAAAAGTAGTAATGTCACTGAGCCAGTCTACAGGGACCTGGGGCCTTCTGAAAAGTAGTAATGTCACCTGAGCCAGTCTACAGAGACCTGGGGCCTTCTGAAAAGTAGTAATGTAAATGAGCCAGTCTACACAGACCTGGGGCCTTCTGAAAAGTAGTAATGTCACTGAGCCAGTCTAAAGAGACCTGGGGCTTTCTGAAAAGTAGTAATGTAAATGAGCCAGTCTACAGAGACCTGGGGCCTTCTGAAAAGTAGTAATGTCACCTGAGCCAGTCTACAGAGACCTGGGGCCTTCTGAAAAGTAGTAATGTCACTGAGCCAGTCTACAGAGAATTGGGACCTTCTGAAAAGTAGTAATGTCACCTGATCCAGCCTACAGAGACCTGGGGCTTTCTGAAAAGTAGTAATGTAAATGAACCAGTCTACAGAGACCTGGGGCCTTCTGAAAAGTAGTAATGTCCCTGAGCCAGTCTATGGAGAACTGGGGCCTTCTGAAAAGTAGTAATGTCACTGAGCCAGTCTACAGAGACCTGAGGCCTTCTGAAAAGTAGTAATGTCACCTGAGCCAGTCTACAGAGACCTGGGGCCTTCTGAAAAGTAGTAATGTAAATGAGCCAGTCTACGGAGACGTGGGGCCTTCTGAAGAGTAGTAATGCCACCTGAGCCAGTCAACGGAGACCTGGGGCCTTCTGAAAAGTAGTAATGTAAATGAGCAAGTCTGCAGAGACGTGTGGCCTTCTGAAAAGTAGTAATGTAAATGAGCCAGTCTACAGAGACCTGGGGCCTTCTGAAAAGTAGTAATGTCACCTGAGCCAGTCTACGGAGACCTGGGGCCTTCTGAAAAGTTGTAATGTCACTGAGACAGTCTACAGAGACCTGGGGCCTTCTGAAAAGTGGTAATGTCACTGAGGCAGTGTACAGAGACCTGGGGCCTTCTGAAAAGTAGTAATGTCACTGAGCCAGTCTACAGAGACCTGGGGCCTTCTGAAAAGTAGTAATGTCACCTGAGCCAGTCTACAGAGACCTGGGGCCTTCTGAAAAGTAGTAATGTAAATGAGCCAGTCTACAGAGACCTGGGGCCTTCTGAAAAGTAGTAATGTCACCTGAGCTAGTCTACGGAGACCTGGGGCCTTCTGAAAAGTAGTAATTTCACTGAGCCAGTCTACAGAGACCTGGGGGCTTCTGAAAAGTAGTAATGTCACTGAGCCAGTCTACAGAGACCTGGGGCCTTCTGAAATGTAGTAATGTCACTGAGCCAGTCTACAGAGACCTGGGGCCTTCTGAAAATTAGTAATGTCACTGAGCCAGTCTACAGAGACCTGGGGCCTTCTGAAAAGGAGTAATGTCACCTGAGCCAGTCTACAGAGACCTGGGGCCTTCTGAAAAGTAGTAATGTCACTGAGCCAGTCTACAGAGACCTGGGGGCTTCTGAAAAGTAGTAATGTCACTGAGCCAGTCTACAGAGACCTGGGGCCTTCTGAAAAGTAGTAATGTCACTGAGCCAGTCTACAGAGACCTGGGGCCTTCTGAAAAGTAGTAATGTAAATGAGCCAGTCTACGGAGACCTGGGGCCTTCTGAAAAGTAGTAATGCCACCTGAGCCAGTCTACGGAAACCTGGGGCCTTCTGAAAAGTAGTAATGTAAATGAGCAAGTCTACGTAGACGTGGGGCCTTCTGAAAAGTAGTAATGTAAATGAGCCAGTCTACAAAGACCTGGGGCCTTCTGAAAAGTAGTAATGTCACCTGAGCCAGTCTACGGAGACCTGGGGCCTTCTGAAAAGTTGTAATGTCACTGAGCCAGTCTACAGAGACCTGGGGCCTTCTGAAAAGTAGTAAAGTCACTGAGGCAGTCTACAGAGACCTGGGGCCTTCTGAAAAGTAGTAATGTCACTGAGCCAGTCTACAGAGACCTGGGGCCTTCTGAAAAGTAGCAATGTCACTTAGCCAGTCTACAGAGGCCTGGGGCCTTCTGAAAAGTAGTAATGTCACCTGAGCCAGTCTACAGAGACCTGGGGCCTTATGAAAAGTAGTAATGTAAATGAGCCAGTCTACAGAGACCTGGGGCCTTTTGAAAAGTAGTAATGTCACCTGAGCCAGTCTACGGAGACCTGGGGCCTTCTGAAAAGTAGTAATGTCACTGAGCCAGTCTACAGAGACATGGGGCCTTTTGAAAAGTAGTAATGTCAATGAGCCAGTCTACAGAGACCTGGGGCCTTCTGAGAAGTAGTAATGTCACTGAGCCAGTCTACAGAGACCTGGGGCCTTCGGAAAATTAGTAATGTCACTGAGCCAGTCTACAGAGACCTAGGGCCTTCTGAAAAGGAGTAATGTCACCTGAGCCAGTCTACAGAGACCTGGGGCCTTCTGAAAAGTAGTAATGTCACTGAGCCAGTCTACAGAGACCTGGGGGCTTCTGAAAAGTATTAATGTCACTGAGCCAGTCTACAGAGACCTGGGGCCTTCTGAAAAGTAGTAATGTCACTGAGCCAGTCTACAGAGACCTGGGGGCTTCTGAAAAGCAGTAATGTCTCCTGAGCCAGTATACAGAGACCTGGGGGCTTCTGAAAAGTAGTAATGTCACCTGAGCCAGTCCACAGAGACCTGGGGCCTTCTGAAAAGTAGTAATGTCACTGAAACAGTCTACAGAGACCTGGGGCCTTCTAAAAAGTAGTAATCTCACTGAGCCAGTCTACAGAGACCTGGGGCCTTCTGAAAAGTAGTAATGTCACTGAGCCAGTCTACAGAGACCTGGGGCTTTCTGAAAAGTTGTAATGTCACAGAGCCAGTCTACAGAGACCTGGGCCTTCTGAAAAGTAGTAATGTCACTGAGCCAGTCTACAGAGACCTGGGGCCTTCTGAAAAGTAGTAATGTCACTGAGCCAGTCTACAGAGACCTGGGGCCTTCTGAAAAGTAGTAATGTCACTGAGCCAGTCTACAGAGACCTGGGGCATTCTGAAAAGTAGTAATGTCACTGAGCCAGTCTACAGAGACCTGGGGCCTTCTGAAAAGTAGTAATGTCACTGAGCCAGTCTACAGAGACCTGGGACCTTCTGAAAAGTAGTAATGTCACTGAGCCAATCTACAGAGACCTGGGGCCTTCTGAAAAGTATCAATGTAAATGAGCCAGTCTACAGAGACCTGGGGCCTTCTGAAAAGTAGTAATGTCACCTGAGCCAGTCTACAGAGACCTGGGGCCTTCTGAAAAGTAGTAATGTCACTGAGCCAGTCTACAGAGACCTGGGGCCTTCTGAAAAGTAGTAATGTCACCTGAGCCAGTCTACAGAGACCTGGGGCCTTCTGAAAAGTAGTAATGTAAATGAGCAAGTCTACAGAGACCTGGGGCCTTCTGAAAAGTAGTAATGTCACATGAGCCAGTCTACGGAGACCTGGGGCCTTCTGAAAAGTAGTAATGTAATTGAGCCAGTCTACAGAGACCTGGGGCCTTCTGAAAAGTAGTAATGTCACCTGAGCCAGTCTACGGAGA
This sequence comes from Protopterus annectens, assembly GCF_019279795.1. NCBI lineage: Eukaryota > Metazoa > Chordata > Ceratodontiformes > Protopteridae > Protopterus > Protopterus annectens. The sequence goes on along the minus strand of NC_056745.1, from coordinate 1,457,343,320 downwards.
CCTGGGGCCTTCTGAAAAGTAGTAATGTAAATGAGCCAGTCTACAGAGACATGGGGCCTTCTGAAAAGTAGTAATGTAAATGAGGCAGTCTACAGAGACCTGGGGCCTTAGGAAAAGTAGTAATGTCAACTGAGCCTGTCTACGGAGACCTGGGGCCTTCTGAATAGTAGTAATGTCACTGAGCCAGTCTACAGAGACATGGGGCCTTTTGAAAAGTAGTAATGTCACTGAGCCAGTCTACAGAGACCTGGGGCCTTCTGAAAAGTAGAATGTGACTGAGCCAGTCTACAGAGACCTGGGGCCTTCTGAAAAGTAGTAATGTGACTGAGCCAGTCTACAGAGACCTGGGGCCTTCTGAAAAGTAGTAATGTCACTGAGCCAGTCTACAGATACCTGGGGCCTTCTGAAAAGTAGTAATATCACCTGAACCAGTCTACAGAGACCTGGGGCCTTCTGAAAAGTAGTAATGTCACTGAGCCAGTTTACAGACACCTGGCGCCTTCTGAAATGTAGTAATGTCACCTGAGCCAGTCTACAGAGACCTGGGACCTTCTGAAAAGTAGTAATGTCACTGAGCCAGTCTACAGAGACCTGGGGCCTTATGAAAAGTAGTAATGTCACCTGAGCCAGTCTACAGAGACCTGGGGCCTTCTGAAAAGTAGTAATGTAAATGAGCCAGTCTACAGAGACCTGGGGCCTTCTGAAAAGTAGTAATGTCACCTGAGCCAGTCTACGGAGACTTGGGGCCTTCTGTAACGTAGTAATGTAAATGAGCCAGTCTACATAGACCTGGGGCCTTCTGAAAAGTAGTAATGTAAATGAGCCAGTCTACAGAGACCTGGGGCCTTCTGAAAAGTAGTAATGTCACCTGAGACAGTCTACAGAGACCTGGGGCCTTCTGAAAAGTAGTAATGTCATTGAGCCAGTCTACAGAGACCTGGGGCCTTCTGAAAAGTAGTAATGCCACTGAGCCAGTCTACAGAGACCTGGGGCGTTCTGAAAAGTAGTAACGTCACTGAGCCAGTCTACAGAGACCTGGGGCCTTCTGAAAAGTAGTAAGGTCTCCTGAGCCAGTCTACAGAGACCTGGGGCCTTCTGAAAAGTAGTAATGTCACTGAGCCAGTCTACAGAGACCTGGGGCCTTCTGAAAAGTAGTAATGTAAATGAGCCAGTCTACAGAGACCTGGGGCCTTCTGAAAAGTAGTAATGTCACCTGAGCCAGTCTACAGAGACCAGTGGCCTTCTGAAAAGTAGTAATGTCACTGAGCCAGTCTACAGAGACCTGGGGCCTTCTGAAATGTAGTAATGTCACTGAGCCAGTCTACAGAGACCTGGGGCCTTCTGAAAAGTAGTAATGTCACTGAGCCAGTCTACAGAGACCTGGGGCCTTCTGAAAAGTAGTAATGTCACCTGAGCCAGTGTACAGAGACCTGGGGCCTTCTGAAAAGTAGTAATGTAAATGAGCCAGTCTACAGAGACCTGGGGCCTTCTGAAAAGTAGTAATGTCACCTGAGCCAGTCTACAGAGACCTGGGGCCTTCTGAAAAGTAGTAATGTCACTGAGCCAGTCTACAGAGACCTGGGGCCTTCTGAAAAGTAGTAATGTCACCAGAGCCAGTCTACAGAGACCTGTGGCCTTCTGAAAAGTAGTAATGTAAATGAGCCAGTCTACAGAGACCTGGGGCCTTCTGAAAAGTAGTAATGTCACTGAGCCAGTCTACGGAGACCTGGGGCCTTCTGAAAAGTAGTAATGTCACTGAGCCAGTCTACAGAGACCTGGGGCCTTATGAAAAGTAGTAATGTCACCTGAGCCAGTCTACAGAGACCTGGGGCCATTCTGAAAAGTAGTAATGTCACAGAGCTAGTCTACAGAGACCTGGGGCTTTCTGAAAAGTAGTAATGTCACTGAGCCAGTCTACAGAGACCTGGGGCCTTCTGAAAAGGAGTAATGTCACTGAGCCAGTCTACAGAGACCTGGGGCCTTCTGAAAAGTAGTAATGTCACCTGAGACAGTCTACAGAGACCTGGGGCCTTCTGGAAAGTAGTAATGTAAATGAGCCAGTCTACAGAGACCTGGGGCCTTCTGAAACGTAGTAATGTCACTGAGGCAGTCTACAAAGACCTGAGGCCTTCTGAAAAGTAGTAATGTCACCTGAGCCAGTCTACGGAGACTTGGGGCCTTCTGAAACGTAGTAATGTAAATGAGCCAGTCTACATAGACCTGGGGCCTTCTGAAAAGTAGTAATGTAAATGAGCCAGTCTACAGAGACCTGGGGCCTTCTGAAAAGTAGTAATGTCACCTGAGACAGTCTACAGAGACCTGGGGCCTTCTGAAAAGTAGTAATGTCACTGAGCCAGTCTACAGAGACCTGGGGCCTTCTGAAAAGTAGTAATGTCACTGAGCCAGTCTACAGAGACCTGGGGCCTTCTGAAAAGTAGTAATGTCACTGAGCCAGTCTACAGAGACCTGGGGCCTTCTGAAAAGTAGTAAGGTCTCCTGAGCCAGTCTACAGAGACCTGGAGCCTTCTGAAAAGTAGTAATTTCACTGAGCCAGTCTACAGAGACCTGGGGCCTTCTGAAAAGTAGTAATGTAAATGAGCCAGTCTACAGAGACCTGGGGCCTTTTGAAAAGTAGTAATGTCACCTGAGCCAGTCTACAGAGACCTGGGGCCTTCTGAAAAGTAGTAATGTCACTGAGCCAGTCTACAGAGACCTTGGGCCTTCTGAAACGTAGTAATGTCACTGAGCCAGTCTACAGAGACGTGGGGCCTTCTGAAAAGTAGTAATGTAAATGAGCCAGTCTACAGAGACCTGGGGCCTTCTGAAAAGTAGTAATGTCACCTGAGCCAGTCTACAGAGACCTGGGGCCTAATGAAAAGTAGTAATGTCACTGAGCCAGTCTACAGAGACCTGGGGCCTTCTGAAAAGTAGTAATGTCACCTGAGCCAGTCTACAGAGACCTGTGGCCTTCTGAAAAGTAGTAATGTAAATGAGCCAGTCTCCAGAGACCTGGGGCCTTCTGAAAAGTAGTAATGTCACCTGAGCCAGTTTATGGAGACCTGGGGCCTTCTGAAAAGTAGTAATGTCACTGAGCCAGTCTACAGAGACCTGGGGCCTTATGAAAAGTAGTAATGTCACCTGAGCCAGTCTACAGAGACCTGGGGCCATTCTGAAAAGTAGTAATGTCACAGAGCCAGTCTACAGAGACCTGGGGCTTTCTGAAAAGTAGCAATGTCACTGAGCCAGTCTACAGAGACCTGGGGCCTTCTGAAAAGGAGTAATGTCACTGAGCCAGTCTACAGAGACCTGGGGCCTTCTGAAAAGTAGTAATGTCACCTGAGACAGTCTACAGAGACGTGGGGCATTCTGGAAAGTAGTAATGTAAATGAGCCAGTCTACAGAGACCTGTGGCCTTCTGAAAAGTAGTAATGTCACTTGAGCCAGTCTATGGAGACCTGGGGCCTTCTGAAAAGTAGTAATGTCACTGAGGCAGTCTACAAAGACCTGGGGCCTTCTGAAAAGTAGTAATGTCACCTGAGCCAGTCTACGGAGACCTGGGGCCTTATGAAAAGTAGTAATGTCACTGAGCCAGTCTACAGAGACCTGGGGCCTTCTGAAAAGTAGTAATCTCACCTGAGCCAGTCTACGGAGTCCTGGGGCCTTCTGAAAAGTAGTAATGTCACTGAGCCAGTCTACAGAGACCTGGGGCCTTCTGAAAAGTAGTAATGTCACCTGAGCCAGTCTTCAGAGACCTGGGGCCTTCTGAAAAGTAGTAATGTAACTGAGCCAGTCTACAGAAACCTGGGGCCTTCTGAAAAGTAGTAATGTCACGTGAGCCAGTCTACGGACACCTGGGGCCTTCTGAAATATAGTAATGTCACTGAGCCAGTCTACAGAGACCTGGGGCCTTAATAAAAGTAGTAATGTCACCTGAGCCAGTCTACAGAGAACTGGGGCTTTCTGAAAAGTAGTAATGTCACTGAGCCTGTCTACAGAGACCTGGGGCCTTCTGAAAAGTAGTAAGGTCTCCTGAGCCAGTCTACAGAGACCTGGAGCCTTCTGAAAAGTAGTAATGTCACTGAGCCAGTCTACAGAGACCTGGGGCCTTCTGAAAAGTAGTAATGTAAATGAGCCAGTCTACAGAGACCTGGGGCCTTTTGAAAAGTAGTAATGTCACCTGAGCCAGTCGACAGAGACCTGGGGCCTTCTGAAAAGTAGTAATGTCACTGAGCCAGTCTACAGAGACCTTGGGCCTTCTGAAACGTAGTAATGTCACTGAGCCAGTCTACAGAGACCTGGGGCCTTCTGAAAAGTAGTAATGTAAATGAGCCAGTCTACAGAGACATGGGGCCTTCTGAAAAGTAGTAATGTCACCTGAGCCAGTCTACAGAGACCTGGGGCCTAATGAAAAGTAGTAATGTCACTGAGCCAGTCTACAGAGACCTGGGGCCTTCTGAAAAGTAGTAATGTCACCTGAGCCAGTCTACAGAGACCTGTGGCCTTCTGAAAAGTAGTAATGTAAATGAGCCAGTCTCCAGAGACCTGGGGCCTTCTGAAAAGTAGTAATGTCACCTGAGCCAGTCTACGGAGACCTGGGGCCTTCTGAAAAGTAGTGATGTCACTGAGCCAGTCTACAGAGACCTGGGGCCTTATGAAAAGTAGTAATGTCACCTGAGCCAGTCTACAGAGACCTGGGGCCATTCTGAAAAGTAGTAATGTCACAGAGCCAGTCTACAGAGACCTGGGGCTTTCTGAAAAGTAGCAATGTCACTGAGCCAGTCTACAGAGACCTGGGGCCTTCTGAAAAGGAGTAATGTCACTGAGCCAGTCTACAGAGACCTGGGGCCTTCTGAAAAGTAGTAATGTCACCTGAGACAGTCTACAGAGACGTGGGGCGTTCTGGAAAGTAGTAATGTAAATGAGCCAGTCTACAGAGACCTGTGGCCTTCTGAAAAGTAGTAATGTCACTTGAGCCAGTCTATGGAGACCTGGGGCCTTCTGAAAACTAGTAATGTCACTGAGGCAGTCTACAAAGACCTGGGGCCTTCTGAAAAGTAGTAATGTCACCTGAGCCAGTCTACGGAGACCTGGGGCCTTCTGAAAATTAGTAATGTCACTGAGCCAGTCTACAGAGACCTGGGGCCTTATGAAAAGTAGTAATGTCACTGAGCCAGTCTACAGAGCCCTGGGGCCATCTGAAAAGTAGTAATTTCACCTGAGCCAGTCAACAGAGACCTGGGGCCTTCTGAAAAGTAGTAATGTAAATGAGCCAGTCTACAGAGACCTGGGGCCTTCTGAAAAGTAGTAATCTCACCTGAGCCAGTCTACGGAGTACTGGTGCCTTCTGAAAAGTAGTAATGTCACTGAGCCAGTCTACAGAGACCTGGGGCCTTCTGAAAAGTAGTAATGTCACCTGAGCCAGTCTTCAGAGACCTGGGGCCTTCTGAAAAGTAGTAATGTAACTGAGCCAGTCTACAGAAACCTGGGGCCTTCTGAAAAGTAGTAATGTCACCTGAGCCAGTCTACGGACACCTGGGGCCTTCTGAAATATAGTAATGTCACTGAGCCAGTCTACAGAGACCTGGGGCCTTCCGAAAAGTAGTAATGTCACTGAGCCAGTCTACAGAGACCTGGGGCCTTCTGTAAAGTAGTAATGTCACCCGAGTCAGTCTACAGAGACCTGGGGTCTTCTGAAAAGTAGTAATGTCACTGAGCCAGTCTACAGAGACCTGGGGCTTCTGAAAAGTAGTAATGTCACTGAGCCATTCTACAGAGGCCTGGGGCCTTCTGAAAAGTAGTAATGTCACTGAGCCAGTCTACAGAGACCTGAGCCTTCTGAAAAGTAGTAATGTCATCTGAGCCAGTCTACAGATACCTGGGGCCTTCTGAAAAGTAGTAATCTAAATGAGCCAGTCTACAGAGACCTGGGGCCTTCTGAAAAGTAGTAATGTCACCTGAGCCAGTCTACAGAGACCTGGGGCCTTCTGAAAAGTAGTAATTTCACTGAGCCAGTCTACAGAGACCTGGGGCCTTCTGAAAAGTAGTAATGTCACCTGAGCCAGTCTACAAAGCCCTCGGACCTTCTGAAAAGTAGTAATGTCACTGAGCCAGTGTACAGAGACCTGGGGCCTTCTGAAAAGTAGTAATGTCACCTGAGCCAGTCTACGGGGAGACCTGGGGCCTTCTGAAAAGTAGTAATATCACTGAGCCAGTCTACAGAGACCTGGGGCCTTCTGAAAAGTAGTAATGTCACCTGATCCTGTCTACAGAGACCTGGTGCCTTCTGAAAAGTAGTAATGTAAATGAGCCAGTCTACAGAGACCTGGGGCCTTCTGAAAAGTAGTAATGTCACCTGAGCCAGTCTACGGAGACCTGGGGCCTTCTGAAAAGTAGTAATGTCACCTGAGCCAGTCTACGGAGACCTGGGGCCTTCTGAAAAGTAGTAATGTCACTGAGCCAGTCTACAGAGCCCTGGGGCCTTCTGAAAAGTAGTAATGTCACTGAGCCAGTCTACAGAGACCTGGGGCCTTCTGAAAAGTAGTAATGTCACCTGAGCCAGTCTACAGAGACCTGGGGCCTTCTGAAAAGTAGTAATGTCACTGAGCCAGTCTACAGAGACCTGGGGCCTTCTGAAAAGTAGTAATGTCACCTGAGCCAGTCTACAAAGACCTGGGACCTTCTGAAAAGTAGTAATGTCACTGAGCCAGTGTACAGAGACCTGGGACCTTCTGAAAAGTAGTAATGTCAGCTGAGCCAGTCTACGGGGAGACCTGGGCCTTCTGAAAAGTAGTAATATCACTGAGCCAGTCTACAGAGACCTGGGGCCTTCTGAAAAGTAGTAATGTCACCTGATCCTGTCTACAGAGACCTGTTGTCTTCTGAAAAGTAGTAATGTAAATGAGCCAGTCTACAGAGACCTGGGGCCTTCTGAAAAGTAGTAATATCACCTGAGCCAGTCTATGGAGACCTGGTGCCTTCTGAAAACTAGTAATGTCACTGAGCCAGTGTACAGAGACCTGGGGCCTTCTGAAAAGTAGTAATGTAAATGAGCCAGTCTAAAGAGACCTGGGGCCTTCTGAAAAGTAGTAATGTCACCTGAGCCAGTCTACAGAGACCTGGGGCCTTCTGAAAATTAGTAATGTCACTGAGCCAGTCTACAGAGACCTGGGGCCTTCTGAAATGTAGTAATGTCACTGAGCCAGTCTACAGAGACCTGGGGCCTTCTGAAAAGTAGTAATGTAACTGAGCCAGTCTACAGAGACCTGGGGCCTTCTGAAAAGTAGTAATGTCACCTGAGCCAGTCTACAGCGACCTGGGGCCTTCTGAAAAGTAATAATGTCACTGAGCCAGTCTACAGAGACCTGGGGCCTTCTGAAAAGTAGTAATGTCACCTGAGCCAGTCTACAGAGACCTGGGGCCTTCTGAAAAGTAGTAATGTAAATGAGCCAGTCTACAGTGACCTGGGGCCTTCTGAAAAGTAGTAATGTCACCTGAGCCAGCCTACGGAGACCCGGGGCCTTCTGAAAAGTAGTAATGTCACTGAGCCAGTCTACAGAGACCTGGGGCCTTCTGAAAATTGGTAATGTCACTGAGCCAGTCTACAGAGACCTGCGGCCTTCTGAAAAGTAGTAATGTCACTGAGCCAGTCTACAGAGTCCTGGGGCCTTCTGAAAAGTAGTAATGTCACCTGATCCAGTCTACAGAGACCTGGGGCCTTCTGAAAAGTAGTAATGTAAATGAGCCAGTCTACAGAGACCTGGGGCCTTCTGAAAAGTAGTAATGTCACCTGAGCCAGTCTACGGAGACCTGGGGCCTTCTGAAAAGTAGTAATGTCACTGAGCCAGTCTACAGAGACCTGGGGCCTTCTGAAAAGTAGTAATGTCACCTGAGCCAGTCTACAGAGACCTGGGGCCTTCTGAAAAGTAGTAATGTCACTGAGCCAGTCTACAGAGACCTGGGGCATTATGAAAAGTAGTAATGTCACCTGAGCCAGTCTACAGAGACCTGGGGCCTTCTGAAAAGTAGTAATGTCACTGAGCCAGTCTACAGAGACCTGGGGCCTTCTGAAAAGTGGTAATGTCACTGAGCCAGTCTACAGAGACCTGCGGCCTTCAGAAAAGTAGTAATGTCACTGAGCCAGTCTACAGAGTCCTGGGGCCTTCTGAAAAGTAGTAATGTCACCTGAGCCAGTCTACAGAGACCTGGGGCCTTCTGAAAAGTAGTAATGTAAATGAGCCAGTCTACAGAGACCTGGGGCCTTCTGAAAAGTAGTAATGTCACCTGAGCCAGTCTACGGAGACCTGGGGCCTTCTGAAAAGTAGTAATGTCACTGAGCCAGTCTACAGAGACCTGGGGCCTTCTGAAAAGTAGTAATGCCACCTGAGCCAGTCTACAGAGACCTGTGGCCTTCTGAAAAGTAGTAATGTAAATGAGCCAGTCTACATAGACCTGGGGCCTTCTGAAAAGTAGTAATGTCACCTGAGCCAGTTTACGGAGTCCTGGGGCCTTCTGAAAAGTAGTAATGTCACTGAGCCAGTCTACAGAGACCTGGGGCCTTCTGAAAAGTAGTAATGTCACCGGAGCCAGTCTACAGAGACCTGTGGGCTTTGAAAAGTAGTAATGTAAATGAGCCAGTCTACAGAAAACTGGGGCCTTCTGAAAAGTAGTAATGTCACCTGAGCCAGTCTACGGAGACCTGGGGCCTTCTGAAAAATAGTAATGTCACTGAGCCAGTCTACAGAGACCTGGGGCCTTATGAAAAGTAGTAATGTCACCTGAGCCAGTCTACAGAGACCTGGGGCCTTCTGAACAGTAGTAATGTCACTGAGCCTGTCTACAGAGACCTGGGGCCTTCTGAAAAGTAGTTATGTCACTGAGCCAGTCTACAGAGACCTGGGGCCTTCTTAAAAGTAGTAATGTCACTGAGCCAGTCTACAGAGACTTGGGGCCTTCTGAAAAGTAGTAATGTCACCTGAGCCAGTCTACAGAGACCTGGGGCCTTCTGAAAAGTAGTAATGTAAATGAGCCAGTCTACAGAGACCTGGGGCCTTCTGAAAAGTAGTAATGTCACCTGAGCCAGTCTACGGAGACCTGGGGCCTTCTGAAAAGTAGTAATGTCACTGAGCCAGTCTACAGAGACCTGGGGCCTTCTGAAAAGTAGTAATGTCACCTGAGCCAGTCTACAGAGACCTGGGGCCTTCTGAAAAGTAGTAATGTAAATGAGCCAGTCTACAGAGATCTGGGGCCTTCTGAAAAGTAGTATTGTCACCTCAGCCTATCTACCGAGACCTGGGACCTTCCGAAAAGTAGTAATGTCACTGAGCCGGTCTACAGAGACCTGGGGCCTTCTGAAAAGTAGTAATGTCACTGAGCCAGTCTACAGAGATCTGGGGCCTTCTGAGAAGTAGTAATGTCACTGAGCCAGTCTACAGAGACCTGGGGCCTTCTGAAAAGTAGTAAATTTGGTCTGCCTTCCCCCTCACCTACTTCATAGTTTAGAACCAAACATTTCTTTAGATCTATTTATCACCTGCTTGCTGAAAAAGAAAATAGTACTTAAAATTTGTCAGAAAAGATGATATGGAAGTACACAAGACTGGTCCTTGAGAAAGCACCATACTGATTTGCAGGATCATATGTTGAAGATGCGTCTTACAGGATTATTGTTTTTATCTTTTGTCATTGGATGGTATGAGATACCTAAGCAGTAACTTTAAGGAGGAAAACTATGCTCAATTAACACAAAATATTCTCACTGTTATAATTTTCTGAAGTACTTTTTTGGCGAGATTCAGTGTGCTAGCAGTTCAAATAGTGGCACGACCTCCCTATCCCCAGTATCAGTCTTCAGCTCTTTCTCTGGGAATGCCCAGTACAACCTACGTGGTTTAATCCCTCCAAAATGTACAGGGCCTCCTTATAGCATTCAGTGGCTGGCACAACTACCATGTGATATACCCAAGAAGAGAATATCCTCACAAGTTGTCCAAACCACCTTATTTGACTTCGCTTAATATGGCAGAGCTCCGGGCATACTCCAACCTACTTCCATTTTGCTACACTCTATGCGATACGTTAGAGGGTGTGTCTGGCTGACCCATGAGTGGTCCTCAGTTTTGCCACTCGTGCTCATAGTTTCATCCTTGTAGTCACCTCCCACAACCCGTGACCATAAATGAAAATGGGGATGTATACTGACCCCTAAACTGACCCCTTCCTCTTTGGAATCCACTCTTACCTTACCACAACAGTTTGCTGGTTAATCCTCTGAACTTCTCTGCCTGCATTAATGTCCAAGACCTTAAAGTACTTAAACTCTTCCTACCACCTTGAGACGACATCCCAGTCATTTTCTGGGAAAGACGTGACATCTGATTTGGAGGTACTGTTGTTCATCCCAATCGTGTGTCATTTAGCAGTAAATCGCTACATTTCCAACTGGAGATCAGAGTGACTTAAGGCTAAGAGGACAGCAAAGTCTGCAGTCACAAAAGATTCATCCCTTACATCCCCTAAACTGGTCAATCTGCAGACCATGGCTCAACCTTGATGGTTTACTGCTTGTTGTCCAAAATCTGCACCTGTGAATGAATTTTTGTAAGTGCTGTATGGTCTGATTTGTTACCTTTTTAGATCTACTGCATGATTGTTAATTTGTGACAGAAGCTATAAAAAACAGTGATATTGAACTTAGTTACTGATCTTTGTGGCATCTTCTGTCAAAGTGCTGATGATATGTGGTGAAACGTCACACCAACACTCCCATGTAGGTATAGTTAGAACCTGGCTGCTTGTGGGTCTGTCTCTCCATATCCTTTATACTAGTTACAAACAAGACTGAAGTCTCAATCTTAAACCAACCACACTTACATAGAATGGAGTTGATTTCCCCTTAATATTGCCTTTGCATATCAGGTATACCTTATTTTATTCTATCATATATGTGTATGTATGTACTGTATATATGAGTGGTAACTATACTCTGCAAATTTCACATAATCATGTCCTGTATTTTATTACAGGATTGCCAATTAATGTTTATTAATTAACCACTATACCAACTGCACAACTGTTCTTTTGAAGCTAAATTTAAGCTGGCCCTTGACAATATTGTCATCCAAGCAGACAAGAGGAGTAATGCTCCCAGTGCACTTCGGTATACATCAGTCCAACTTGTACGAGAAAATGGCATTCACTTAAGATTCACATTGGTTGATTGATATAATATGTAAGGGAGATAAACCCTTTTAATAAAGAACCACATCAGAAAGAAAAAAAATATTTGATTTTAAACATAAGTAGCAGTCTTGAAATGGGTACATCACTATGCAGCAGTTAGTACTACCCCCCTCCCGGGGCATCTTGGTTCTCTGTTTTGGATCCCAAATGGGGTGCTTTCTCTATAGAACCTCATTGTTCTTCTGTTGTTTGCAAAGGTTTTTGCTGGCTGCTTCACTTTTCGTGCTGCATTCCAAAAGACATGTTATTATATTTGGCAGACCATTAAACTGCACAAATACTGCATGAGTGCATGTCTTTATCTCTATTTGTCCTATGATGGACTGACAATCCTGTCCAGAATTAGTTCTCTTCCTTACAACGGTTGCTTACCAGCAATCATACTTATCAACTGTGCAGATTTCTGCCTCATATTTTTGGTTTGTTTTTCATAAAATTTTCTTTTTCTGGCCAATCTTTGGCAAATTGGTGAGGATTAAAGTCAGGAAATATTGACAGATATTTGAGTTTCAAATTTCATTCCGTTCAGAAAAATTCATTCTAATGCAAAATCTGTTATTCTAACAACTTTCTGCAGTTGCAAGAGCAATATTTCAAAACTGTCCCTAGTTTTGGCCTTTGTCCCCCATTATTTATGGCTTTGTCCATATTTCTTGCACTAATTTGTTGAGAGGAATGTGAGGCACTGCATTTAGTATTCCAAAAGATTGTGGTGCTTTTCTCTTCTGCAAATCATCCATTGTGCTACTGTGGGTTCTTAACCTATAGGGTGGCTTTCCTGCAGACCAACTACATGACAACTCTACTTACTTTTCAGTATTGTCCACTGTGAATATAATGCAGCTCTGGGACTGCATGATTATGCTAGTGCTCTTTTTTGCACCCTTTCAGGTTCTGAGTTTTATAAGGAAATTATATATTTTTTTCTTTATATGCAAATGCTACAGTTAAGTAATAAGCAGTTAAAATACCTGCTAAACGTTTCAGTTTCCTATGCCAATAATGACCACCACTAACAAGGATGTAGATGTATTGGACCCAGAAAGGAATGCAACTGCTCTTTAAGGATCCCTGTTTCTGAACCTAATTAGTGGACTACAGAAACATTAGTGATAACAGTAGTGCATAAGAAGTGTCTGCAAAATGTTTCCATACATTTCTCTTATTATGTTTTTCTTTATACGTTATGATAACAGTGTTATTCACCAACACTAGTAGCCTCTTTAAATGTGTGCTGTGGCAGAGGTTTGTGTCATTGTGGAGAGAAATAAGTGAATGAATCACACTACATATAGGAAAAGATTTGCTTTAGAACCCATTGGAGAAATACAAGCAGGAAAATAACATATTGGAAATACAAATGTTATCAGTTACTTGAGCTTTGGAAAGAAATTGACTGAAAAGAGACACATTGCTAGCTGTAATAATAGCTACTCCTTTATTAAGATAGCCAAAAATGGCTTTTTCAGGTTAGTAACCTATGCTTTGGAATGCTTACATTTCCAGCTGTTATGTTCCCCTGGTACTATACAAATCCCAGTGCATAGATGTTGCTAAGGCATCTGATTTATCTAAAAATCAACAGAAGTAATTCTATAAAAAAAACATATTGGAGAAATATGAAGTTGATAAATTATAACTAAACAGTGCAAGCTAAGTAGTTTTTATAACAACCTTTGCCTGCTTAGTCAATTAAAATCTAACAGTTTATGCATAGTATTTAAAAAGGTACCTTTATAAGCTATAAATGTTTTGGTTTCACCCTGAGTTAGGCAGCAAAATGTATTGTTGATGCATTTTACCTTGCCAATCCTAGGGTAGCTAGAGATTGTGAAATGTACAGTATTCATAGCCCATGCCAGCTGATTAAGGAGAGAAAGGTGCCAATGTCATCTGTGATGGCAGTCTCACTTCCTCACTCCTGCCTTGAGGAATGATGTCGCCATGGCAACACTAATTGCTGAGTGCACACTGCAAAAACAACAGAATATGAGATAAATAAAAAAATCATACATCAATCTACTCATTCACAAGAACCAGACATCTGTTAATATGGGAAGGAGACACCACAGTAGGAGAAAACCTCAGAAAAACTTACTTGTCTCACATCAGTATGGTACAGTAAGACAAAACTTTTAAATCATATCATCAGCTTGCAAGCAGTATTGCACTGAATTTAGTAATAAGTTATACTCACACAATCAAATGGGCAGGTCTGGAGGAAAAGCATTCATAATGTGACCATTTTATTCTTCTTATCCAGTTATAGTGGTATTAATTTAATACCGTTTCCAATTACGTTATTGTGGACTTACACTGAAATGGCATAGCAGATTTCAGGTGGCTCTATGAAAAGGAAGGGGATAATTGATATACATGTACATGTTAACATTCTGTGTGTAGCTTTGAAAGAAATTCATAGATTATTACTAAGCTAACTGCCCTCATGGACCATTTTAAGCCTAGCCAGTTACCCCCTGTGAGAATCAAACCCTGCACCTTGTGTTTCTAAGGTAAGCACCTTAACCATTACACCATCCTCAAATATGAGATTGTTATTAATTGTCTTGTAGAATAATCATTTGAAGAGTTGATGATAATGCAGGATAACTGTACAGATACACAAAATTGCTGTTGCATTTAAATGTGTACACCACGAAGAACCTGTGGTAAGTCTGAGATGCCATTTCTTGGAATATCCCCCTTTCTCTGAGGTATGGTGATCTTGGAGTTGGTATATATAAGTTCTGGGTGTGTGAGGGTGCAATGGAGCCTTGTTCCCTTGCAAAAAGAAATTTAAAGGAGAAGAGTGATTTTTGAAGTTTGCTGTTCTTCTGTGTTTTCAGTCTTTTTTTTCTGGCTTGTCGACTCTCAGTATTTTGAGTGCTGACATTTCAGTAGATATATATATATATATATATATATATATATATATATTTCACGATGAATATATATACATATATATATTTCACGATGAATATATATATATATATATATATATATATATATTTCACGATGAAGCAAACGCGATAGTTTTTTTATATTATTATGGTTACTATTACTATCATCATCGTTATTATTGCTACTGCCACTGCTGCTTTTCGCATTCATTTAACAGCTGTCTTGCCTGGATTTCTTTTGATTTTCTGTGTCTTGTTGAAATGTTTGTTTTTCAGCTGTCTTTCACTGTTTTATATCACAACCTGATAAAATGATAGGATAAATTCTAGAAAATTGCTACAAGAAACGTATTCGCTAGCTGAAGGAACAGTGTAATCAGTGTAAGAATAAAACATCCAAACGTGAATGATTGAATTGACTAAGTGCTTCTCTGTGGCTGAGAGGCCCAAATTCCTCATTTTAATACATTCATTGCCAGAAAAGATATTCCAGTGAGTTAACTGTATGTTTTTCAAGAGTCATGTACACAGTGCTGCTAGAAACAAAAATGATGCAATGAGCAGTCTAATATGCCCGTTATTCATATTAAGTATAATTTACATTTATTTTTATTGCATTACTTCATCACCAATAAACTTGTGTTGCAAGTTAAAATATTCTTGCAGTCAAGGAGAGAAAAGTCATTGTCAACTGAAATTATACATCATATAATAGGTTCATAGGTTCATACTAGGCTATCTGCCCAAGGGCATTTATAAGCCTAGCCCATAGTTATGTGGCTTTCGCCACCCCTTTAGTTTGAATAAAAACTATGCCTATCATTTTTCTGTGCCTCTGTCAAGCAGTGACACTGAAGTAATCCCTGGGGTATATCTGCGATCTCCCATCCATTGGTCAAGATTCCTCTTGAACAAGGCCAGCGAGGTGCTCTGCCTCACATGTACCGGGATTTTGTTCCACAGCATAGGGAGTCTCTGGGTGATGAATCTGTCCCTCCAGCACGTTCTATTTATAACCGTGTCAAGGTTTAAGTCTCCGCCCTTGTGGTTCTGAGGGATCTAGATTTTTGAGGTGAAGCATATTCATCAAATCTGGGTTTGACATGGCCTTATATGTCAGGCACAGGTCACCTCTGAGCAAGCGGTATGAGACTGAATAGAGCTGGAGTTCTTTCAGTCGGGCAGCATAAGACATATTTTTGAGACCCTTTATCCTTTTGGTGAGGAACTTTTGGGGCCTTTCAAGCTGCAGCAGGTGTCTGGTCGGATACATTCGAACGGGGCATTGTACTCAATCATAGGTCTAATGAGTGATGAGTACAGGGGACGATGACCTCCCTTGATCTAGATGTGAATCCCTTCATGATCAGGTGGGCGATATAGAAGGTTTTCCTAACTACTTTAGCAACATGAGTGTCAAGCGAAAGGCTACTGTCAACTTGGGTCCCCAGATCCCTGATGACTTTTCTGTGCTCAGTGGATTGCCACCTATATGGTAGCTAGGGGTAACCTTGTTTTTCCCGAAGGGTATGACTATGCATTTTTGGCGTTTAACTTCAGGCCATGGCTCTGGCACCAGTTATCCGTTTCTGTGAGGCCCTTCTGGAGGATATCTGTGTCAGATGTGTTTTCGACTATGGCCCAGTTTGCAGTCATCTGCAAACTTTGTCAGCCATAACCCTCCTGTGTTTGCTTGTACTTCAGAAAAGTAGATGCCGAACAAGAGTGGACCCAGGACTGAGCCCTGTGGGACACCACTTGTGACAGGCTTTGAGTCTGACATGGCTCCAGCAACTCTGACCCTGTGGGTTCTGTCACTTAGCCAGTTTGCAACCCATCTTGTGATGTATGGGTTTACATTCAAGCTGATGAGTTTTTCGATGATACCTGAGTGGGGTATTGTGTCGAAGGCCTTTGCCAGGTCGAGGTAGGCTGTATGGACTGCCTTTCCCTCATCAATGGCCTTGGTGACTGTCTCGAAAAAGTCAACCAAGTTTAAGAGGCAGGATCTGCCTTTGACAAAGCCAAACTGGGTTGGATCCAAAGTCTGCAAGTTCCCTATGTCTTTATTTATGAGTTCCATTATGATCCTCTCCATGGCTTTGCAGATAAGGCTTGTCAAGCTAATGGGGCGGTAATTTCCAGGGTCTGTGGAGGCACCGCCCTTATGAAGTGGGACCACAGTCGCCGTGCGCCACTCCTTGGGTACTTATCCTGAGGTGAGGCTAAGATTAAACAGCTGTCCTAACTGTGGGTTTAATTCCTTGTTGAGTTCATGAAGCACACAGCCGGGGACACCATCCGGTCCCATGGATGTTGTGTTTTTTGCCTTACTGAGGGCAGTTCTCACCTGGGCGTTGGAGATGTTTGGGGGGCTACAATCCTCTGGAATAGATATCTCTCCTTTTGGGGGGGGTAGAAGTTTGCACTGAACCTGTCAGCCAGTATGTTAGCAATGTGTGTAGGTTCAGTAATTTTCACATCATTTTGAACTAATTCTGAGCATATCTGGGAGTTTCCTCCTAGGTTTCTAACATAGCTAAAGAAGGCCTTATGATTGTCTTTAGAGTCCTTGGCGATTTTTCTCTCAAAATTTGCCTTGGATGATTTTATGAGAGCTCTTAGTTTTTTACTTATAATGATCAAAGGTGTCTTACCTTTCAAGGATTTTGCTCTATCTTGTAGTAGCTTCCTCCTTTTGTTGTAGAGCTTGTTTATGGCTGGGGTCCACCAGACTGGACGCTTGCCTTTGGTACAGAGAGTCTTAGTTTTGTTTGGGATTGCCTGATCCATGCAGTCCTGTAGGTGCTGGTAGAAGGCATTTGTAAGTGATTCAGCGGTTTGAATAATGTTTACCACTGGCTCAGGGGCCTTAAAGGAGACCACACTAGTTTTTAGAAGTGTGAAATCGGCTTTTGAGAAGTTTTCACTGTGGTCTTTTTGTTTCAGGTGGGGCGGGATGAGGACCTCCAGCGAGATTAGTTTATGATCTGATCTCACCAGTGAGGGGTATACTTCCGGTGTTGAACATTTTGATCCCATGTTCGTGATGATGAGATCAAGTATGTTTTCTCCTCTTGTGGGGATGGTGACTAGTTGTTCCATGGCATTTGAGTTTATGAACTCCAGGAATCTTTGGGTTAGAGTGTTCGGGCTTGAGTAGTGTTCCCAGTCTATATTAGGGTAGTTGAAGTCACCTAGTATGATGGTGTTTGGAGAGACATTTATCGCCTCCAATGTTTTCAGGAAGGCCATGTGAGGTTCCTGAGTTTGAGAGGGTGGCCTGTAACATGCTACAAATTGCAGAGCAGTCTTGCCTATGGTTAATTGCACCTGGATGGTCTCCGATGCATCGTGCGTTGCCACCAACCTTGAGGTGTGGGTGTCCTTTATGAATATGGACACCCCTCCTTTCTTGGTGTTGTCCGAATTTTGGGGCGGAGCATGATATGAGGTGAAACCTGTTAGTGCTGGGGTGCTCTCAGGAGCCTTGAACCAGGTTTGTCACAGCACAGACATCGATGTTCTCCATATTGAGAAGGGCCTCGAGTGCGTGCATCTTGAGAGTGAGACTTCTGGCATTGAGCAGCATTACCCTTAGTTTTTTCCTTTTGGTGTTCTAGGGTGGTAGGTTTAGAATTTGAGCCTTGCCTAAAAAGGCACTATGGGGGTGGCAAGAGCCTTTGCCAATATCCGGAAGCCCAGGGGTGACAGGTGCAAGCCGTCCCTTGTAAAGCAGCGTGGCTTGTCCAGCATGTCATCCCAGGCAGACAGACATTGGATCCCCTTTGAATGACACCAGAATTTAAGCCAATTATTAAAGCTGATCATCTTATCACTGTATTGTGGCATCATTCTAGGTGAAGGTAGGATACTGCTCAAGGTCAGGGTCATACCTGCCTGGGCTACATAATCAGAGAGCTCCTCGATGTCCCTTTTCATGTAGTCAGGAGGTACATCTCAGGTCGTTGACACCAGCGTGGACAATGACTGAGTCGTACTTGTACCTGCTGTTGAGAGACCTGAGTGCTTGCGTTATGTGGCGGATTCTAGCGCCCGACAGGCAGCTTACTGTGACCTTCTCCTTACTCAGTCTGGTGGCGGGACGTCAGTGTGTCTGACTATGGAATCACCAATGACAAGTGTGTCTGGCATTTTGTTTGGCCTTAAGGGCTGTGACTGTTTGACACTCTGACTGTGTGGTCTATGTGTTGCATGTGTTGGGTCGTGAGGTGGTAGTTGTTTGGGTGTCTGCTTTGGTGGCCTCTGCTGTTTTGGTAAATTTTTGATCAGAGCCTCCAGTATGTCTTTGTGTGAGTATGTGTATGATTTGAAGTTGTGATGGTACCATGTGTGACTGGGTATGTATTGTGTGTGGTTACCTTCTCCTCCTGTCTGGTCTTGCCAGTCCTATGTTGAGAGAGCTCAGCCTCCAGTTTGGCCGTATAGTTGCATCTCGCATGTATTTGTGTTTTGTGGGAGGAGGAGAGGATTGTCTGTGTACATGAGGCAATTGTAACATTGCCTCAATATTCCCAGGTTCACCAGTTGAGCTGGAGAGGACACTAGCAACTGATCCCTCGACATACTAGAAGTAGTAGATAAAGAGACTTTCAAAGGACTCCGGGAAGTGGGTTTTAGGCTGGTGGGGTACTATCTATAATAAGAGTGCTTTATCAAGGTGCAAGTACTGTAGGAGTAAGTGCTAGGCTTTACAGATAGAGAATAGTCTACTTGGGAATCAAGTAGAGATGAACTTTTCAGTTATAGGATATGCTGGTTAGATCAGCAGTACAGCTCGAGGAAGGTAGTTCTAAGGGAAAATTTGAAGAGTGGAATTTAGATGGCCCGAATAGTTAACCTTGTTTAACCACCGCTGCTCTTGTGTGCAACAGTGGCAACTCCGCGCTAACGCGCGTTTAGCGTGTTTTATAGCAGGGGGCTGAAGGGAGCTAGGAATTGGCCCAAAACGACCAATGGACTACTAGTTTCTGGCTGAAACTTCACCAAATCGGACAGAAAGGCCGCTCAGTGCCTCCCACTCCCACATATAAGCAATTCTAACAGAATTACAACCATTTGCAAAACTTACACAGTGACACATTGTCCTTATCCCCTTTGGCATAGACAGTAGTTACTTATTTTTTTTCTTGTACATTGATTTATTTATTACCCATTTATCCATATAATGCACTTCATGGTCATGAGGAAATGGGTCCTGTCCTGAAATGTAATGGGTAAATGATAAAGAAACTAGTTCTGAATAGAGAGGTGCGAGACACACGCACACACATACGCACACACACACACACACACACACACACACACACACACACACTTTGGAGGATCATCAGGTCACCTGTGGCCTGTAAAAGAAATGTGGGAGGAAACTGGGTGACATGGTGAAAACCCTTGTTGTTATAGAGGGCTTGCAGTCTACAAGTAGAAGATATGTAAGCTGAGAAATCAGCTGGACACTGAGCACTGTGATGCCACAGTACTTATCACTGGATCCCATTACACATAGTGAGGAAGATGAATAAGTGTAAGTGAAGCGGTGCTTCTACGGACCCTGGAAATTACCGCCCCATAAGCTTGACGAGCCTTGTCTGCAAAGCTATGGAGAGGATCATAATGGAACTCATAAATAAAGACATTGGGGATCTACAGACACTGGATCCTACCCAATTTGGCTTTGTCAAGGGCAGATCCTGCCTCTTGAACTTGGTCGACTTTTTCGAAACAGTCACTAAGGCCATTGATGAGGGTAAGGCAGTTCACACAGCCTACCTTGACCTAGCAAAAGCGTTCGACACAATACCCCACTCGGGCATCATAGAAAGGCTCACCAGCTTAGATGTAAACCCATATGTCACAAGATGGGTTGCAAACTGGCTCTAGGACAGAACCCACAGGGTTAGAGTTGCTGGTGCCATGTCAGACTCTAAGCCGGTCACGAGCGGTGTCCCACAGGGCTCAGTCCTGGGCCCCCTCTTGTTCGGCATTTATTTTTCTGAAGTGCAGGCAAACATAGGGGGATTGTGGCTGACAAAATTTGCAGATGACTGCAAACTGGGCACCATAATTGACACTCCATCAGACACAGACATCCTCCAGAGAGGTCTCATAGAAATGGATAACTGGTGCCAGAGCCATGGCCTTAAGCTAAATGCCAAAAAATGTATAGTTATACCCTTTGGGAAAAACAAGGTAAACCCTAATTACCACATAGGTGGTAATGCATTAAACACGGAAGAAGTTATCAGGGACCTGGGGACCCAAGTTGACAGTAACCTCTCTTTTGACACTCACATTGCCAAAGTGGTTAGGAAGACCTTCTACATTGCCCACCTGATCATGAAGGGATTCACATCCAGATCAGGAGAGGTCATTGTACCCTGGTACTCTTCACTTATCAGACCAATGATTGAGTACAATGCCCCATTCGAATGTACCCTACCCCACACCTGCAGCAGTTGGAAAGACCCCAAAAGTTCCTCACCAAAAGGATAAAGCGGCTCAAACATATGTCATACGCTGCCCGACTGAAGAAACTCCAGCTCTATTCAGTTGCATACCGTCTGCTCAGAGGTGATCTGTGCCTGACATACAAGGCCATGTCCAACCCGGAATTAATGGACATGCTCCACCTCAAAAAATCCAAATCCACCAGAGCCACGAGAGCAAGAGACTTAAACCTCAACACGGATGTAAATAGGACGTGCTGGAGGGACAGATTCATCACCCAGAGACTCCCTACACTATGGAACAGAATCCCAGTCCATGTGAGGCCGAGCCCCTCACTGACTCTGTTCAAGAGAAATCTTGATGAGTGGATGGGAGATCATAGGTTTACCCCGGGAATCATCTCTGTGTCACTGCTGGACAGAGGCACAGCAAACTAATGGGTATAGTATTCTCATCCTAAGGGGTGGTGAAAGCCACACACACTCTGGCTAGGCTTATAAATGCCCTAGGGCTGATAGCCTAGTATGAACCTATGAACCACAAGGCCATACAGGTGTAAAGTTAGAGCAAAGCATTTGCCTGCTTTTGTGCTGCACTCTGATGCTTTTCTGTCTATCCCTTGTATGTCCATAAAGGTTGTCCTTTAACCTAGCTTTCAAAAGTGCAGTTTAAATGCATCTCATGATATCATGGAACACAATTTCTTTTTATTTTTATTCTCTGAAGAATGGAAACAGGATAAATGTCCTGTTCAAGCTAATGCACATGTCTCTGAAATCCAAACTTAACTCCAACACTAGTCTTTTGACTTTGAGAACTGTTAGGATGTATGAAATCATTTGCTTTCTAAAAAGATACATCATTCAAGATTTACTTCTGTTAGTTGCATTATCACAAATACAGAACAACTCATATGCATTATATTCAGCTGGCTGACAGGTAAAATATCTGGTTATAAAGCAAGTGAAAATCAAAACTCATAAACATAACTACAAGTTTTGTCGTCTATGGTGACTGAGGCTGTATTTTGTATATAAACCTATCACAGTTGTAGATATACATGATATGTAAATTTCGTATCTTGTGAGGAAACCCATTAATTCTCTAGTGAAAAAATATTTACATACTGAATCTGCAAATAATTAAGTAACCCAAAGTGTGTTTCTTTTATGATCTATGTACTATGCATGTTTAAGAATACATGGAGTGACACTTTTTTTTTTTTTTTTTTTTTGTAGCGCACTTATGTAACGGGAAGTTTCACAAGCACTTGCAAGAGACTTTTGTCCCTCTGGTTGTCCGATACATTGATCTCATGGAATCTTCCATAGCACAATCTGTTCACAGAGGATTTGAACAGGAAACATGGCAGCCTGTTAAGTAAGTTATTTTAGAAGGATAAACATAAAGAGTTCAGGAGGAGATAAAAAGTGCAACCTGTGGGAAAGCTGTTTCCAGATTTCCATAAGTTATAGCTCTTGTATCTAAGTTACTATTGAGTGTTATATTCTTGAAATATAATGCAACACATTTGGTTGGAAACATGCAGTACTTCTGCACATATATTGTGACAAAAACTGTTTTGTTCACCTCACTAATGTTTCTCTTTTATCATACCCTCCATACTCTGTTTCTTCACAGGAGCATCACAAATAGTCTTCCAAATGTGCCTCTTCCAAAAGTTCCAAGTCTGACCCTTAATCTTCCACAAATACCAACCTTTTCTGCACCATCCTGGATGGCTTCTCTATATGATTCCACGTGTGTATTATTCCCAGTATGAATGTTGGCTGTTGTGTGTATTCTGCATGGCTTGAATTCTGCCTGTCCCATATGTAAATGTATGTGCTGTGTTGTGTTTTGCTGTGCAGTGTGACGGTCTTTCATATTATACACTATCCTTGTAATTTTCTAAATCACAAGTGGAAGAATGCATGCATGTAAAATCTGAATGTTCTAAAAAAAATACATCCATTCATTACATTAAGAAGAAATTGCTCTGTACACAGCATCCATACCTTTTTTTCAAAAATATACACAGATAAATAGCATATATATATTTTTAATCACAGTTGTGATTGGTTTAGGTGATTTCTGCACAGTCATGTCAACACCTAATTTCATTTACCAAAAATATATTTTGTGTTACATTTTTCTGTAGTTTGTAAAATGGCAATGTTTTGAAAATGCAGTTGCTGTTTGCTTGTAATTATTTTTTG
The DNA here is from genome assembly GCF_019279795.1 of Protopterus annectens. NCBI lineage: Eukaryota > Metazoa > Chordata > Ceratodontiformes > Protopteridae > Protopterus > Protopterus annectens. Next base: position 1,457,320,495 of record NC_056745.1, on the reverse strand, counting down.
AAATGGAGTCTTTTAATTTTGCCTCATTTAAATGTTGGGATTGTTGTGATAGATAACTGTAAAATCATAACTGTAGCTTTTGTATCCAAAATAAGAAAAAAAAAATTAAAACTTATGGACCTGAATTTACAGAGGCACAGAACTAAGTTGTTAGCAGGTGACACACCTGCATCCTTCACCAGCGAAGGGTATAGCATCCAACAGTAGGATTGATAACAATGCCTCATTTCAAAATCGTCCACTTCTTCTTTGCTATTAAAATAATTCTTGCCTAACTTTTGTCTTTCTTCTGCTTTGTTGAAAAAGGAAAGGCAATTTACTTTTTTAGCTCTGCCAAATTTTTGTGATACTCTTTCTAACCAGAATGTGATTTACTGAAGACAGACCCTGATAAATGCTCAAGATTAACAAACTGTGTCCTTTTCCTAGGCAATAAAAGCTAATGAACTATTTTATTAACAGAGACAGAACCTTTTATTTCCCTAGTGACATGTGTCTCTGTAGCCTTTTCTAGTGACAGAATTTAGTGTTCTAACTTGCCTCATGTCATGTGAAAATGTAATATGAATTGGCACCATGTATGTGTGTATATGTGTGCATGGTTTTAGAAAAGTAAAAAAAACAAATCCAAATATGACTCGTCCAGCACTGAAATATAAATAAATTAATACCATGCACTTCATCTTGGTGGTGTTATTACTGCAAAATCTTGAGGCCTCTTAGCCTAGGACTGAATAAAACAAAAGCTTTGAGATTTTAAATGAAATAATAGTTTAACTATCCTGCAGTATGATGCTTGGCTCTAAATGATTGTCACTGTTGAAGTGATACCCACACATCATGTGCAAAACATAGGGAAAGGGGTTGTGGATGGATGGATGGATGGATTAGGTTTTACTGCAGGGAAAATAACCAAAACAAAAGGTTTCTTCATTCCAAGTACAAATACATGGCAGCAGTGAGTGATCTGTGACAGAATTGCAGTTCAGTATCCCTTTAACTCCTGTATGTGCTACTGGCTCATTTTATTTGCTAACAACACAATTAATTATAACATAAAAATGTAGCTCCTGTAGCAGAAACCAGTACAAACCTCAAGTCTTTAAACAATCCTTTCTTTCTTCCACAAAGCAAATGTGGGCAGACTTTCTACAGGCTTGTGATCCTAATCTGACTTAGGTTTCTTTTTGGGGATAAACTCTTAGCTATGCTTGGAAGGGCCCCACTGCCATTATCCTAGTAACCTCCTATGATCCTATGATTAAGCATAAACTGTTGACATAAGCAGGTTTCCGCTGACTATTAAACAAAACACCCTCTCCTATCAATGCCATGAGTATCATTATATAGGAGAAGCCACAATGAATTATGAGACATACTTGAGCCAGAGCCAAATTCAGAAGTTGCCCAGAAACTAGCACTCAGGGGTAAAAGCTATCACTACTGAGTTGTAGCGAAAATTCATTCAAAAATATTTTTCATTTCCACAGAAGGAAATTACTGCTTCCCCAAAGTCTCTCTCTCTCTCTCTCTCACACACACACACACACACACACACACACACACACACACACACACACACACACACACACACACACACACTATCTCTTTCAAGTGGTAGGTTTCTTCTAATTATAGCTCCACCATCCAGATGTTCCTTCTGGAAGGATTTTACCCCTTTCTGTTCAGGCCATACTAAATGCTTACTGAAGTGTACACTATCAACAATCCAGCCATGCACTAAATTACACTGCATTGCACTTCATGTGCATTCACACTAGAGTTTGCTGCTTTGTTTTGGCTTTGTTATTCTGAAAATAGGAACAGTGACAATAATTCTGTTTTTTAAATAGTTCTTTATAAACGCTAGGTATTTATTGGTACACAAACACTGGGGCAAGGAGTTGTGTGCAAGTGGTTTGTTAATTACTGAGATATATTCTTATCAGTTTTGTATTTATAGCTTTAGGTATTACTTGGAAGTTGGACTCAAACCTCTCAACCTCTTAGCCTAAGAAATCTGGACAAAGGCTGCTATAATAGGCATACAAATGCCCCAAAATAGGGACAGATTTGAAATGATATGTAATAAAATGGATTTTCTAAAGGATAGTCTGAAAGTCAAATGTATAACATTATTTACTAATTTAATTCCTCACTTCATCCCAGTGATTCGCCAGAAAAAACAAACATTTTATGAGGAACACACTGAAATTTTGAAGCAAAAATCTGGGCATTCTGTGAAAATCTGGGCAGTTGAGAGGTACGGTTGGACTGAATATATTTCGTGTTTGTGTTCCAATCCTCTGAGTTAATACATATACTTTCCCCTTTGTTGTAATTATTGGGGTACATTACTAAATTATTTTAACCGAGTATTCCTTTATTCGTAATATAGCAGATTATAATTAGCTGTTAAATCAAACTAGGTTTATCACGTATTTCAGAAATTAATTCAAGATGCTTGTGAGGTAAATTTCTGGAACATATTTCTTGAACACGACTTGGTTATTATAGAAGAGGAATTAGAATTCTTTGTGACTCATAGGGAAATTTAGTTGCCTATATGTGCTACTAATTGAGAATTAAAGAGAGCCAGTGTCTAAGCAGCAGCTGTTAGTTGATTGATATGATTGTCATGATTTTAGATAGCACATGTAGGTTACTTTGTTACTAAAACATGAGATTTTTTCAGGACAAATAATACTATTAGCTAATGCAAAACACTTGAGTCCAAGTTGTGGAATTGTAGGTGTCTATATTGTTTTTTAACATGTTGGAATCACTGTTACAGTTGTTAAAATGTTTAGAGAAAATATATTGAACACTTTTTTCATATATAGTATTAGGGTACTTGTGATTTTTTTCTCGTGTTTTTCATGTGTCTTCTGCTTCTGCGACAGCAGAATGCATTTTACATATTTTAACATGATTCATCATTTTCTCATGCATTTTCCTGGTAACTGTAGTATGTATGGTAGCATGGGTCCCTTAAGTTACAACAAAGAGATTCCTAACTTCACTATGACAAGACTGTTATAGTGAAGTTCTTATGTATGAACCTCACTCTAAGAGGGTTATTTTTCTCTTGATTTTAACTAATTACCAAACCACTCCACATATTATGTAACAAATATTGGACGGCCGGTTGTGAGTAACCATGTAATTAATCATTCCAAATACCCACAAACCAGAATCACCTCAGAATTAAGCTAACTATCTCACAGAGGTTACTTGGTGATATGGCAATGGTTAATTGTATACTTTAACAACTACTGTCTTTTATAATGCTCGGCTGAAAGCATCCAAAAGAAAAACAATCTTATTTTATATTCAAGATATAAGAGAAGTTATCTTTTATATTTTTTATTATATCCATTGATTGATTTGAGAGTTATGATAAAGAGAAACTTCATTTGTACGAACAGAATCTCTGTGAATTAGGCTATGATTGATAATTACAATTTCCACTGCTTACCGTGATTCCACTGTGACATTTTGTTTTAGTTCCTATATTAATGTGCAAAACTGAAGCAGATTCCACAAATGGAAAATTTTAGAACTTGTAAATATAAGAAGTACAAATTATTTTGAATGGGTACATCAGTACTTGGTTCAAATTCTCAACCACCACCATTATTTTCTGTAGCAAAATGGAAAATGGTTATTCCTGCATTTTCATCTGTATTCAGTGCTGCAAGCAAGTTTGAAAAATAATGATGAATTGTTTATAACTGCACCATAACAACAGGTGTATAGGTCTGTATTCTGTATGCAAAAGAAAGTCATGGTTCATATTTTTTGTATTTTTTATATGGACACTACATGTTAACTGTAAAATAAAACATCTTTTGTCTGCCTTATTCTGTCATATGTACGGAGAATGCATTGACAATATAGGAACTCCCCGATATAACAGTGAGACTATTCTTCTTAATGTTACTGCGCTTTTATCTTTTTTATCCACATATGAGCTCATTTTTTCTAATTTTTAATGTTGACATTGACATTCTGCATTAAGAAGTGCTTTCGCTACTGAATTTTTATTTGCAATATCTATAAGTAAGAGATTTTTTTAATGGGTTAGACATTGAAGAAAACAAAATTTTATGTGACTATATTTTGTATGATGTACATATAGTTTGCTAGTATAATCTAACTACAGGACCAATTGTTGGTAAGTCTAAATACTGGTGATTAAGAATTGTTGTGGACATTTGCTATCAGATAAACAGTTTTCAGCATTTAAGGATTTATCTGACAGAGAATTAGGCCATTGTAACAGCTAATACTTTTAGGGTAGCATTTGCCTAATCTCAAGCTGACACTGATACTGTCTTTGAATTACTTAGTGTGTGTATATATATATCTGTCTAATTTTATTATGTATGAGTGTCTCTCATGAAACAGTGAATCTCTAAACAATGATCAGTTTAGAGAAAACTCTCAAAAAATAACTACTTTCTAATTTTTGCAGGGTGGCAACCCCCTTATACCCCCTCTGTATGCATGAGTGGGGGGGTAGCACCTCACAGACCCCCTACTGATTATATATACTAACTGAAAGATCTTACAACCACAGGGGTAAGGACAAATTCCCTTATTCAACTCTCTGCAATCCCATTCAAAAGACTGCTGGCAGAAACTCCATTAGGAAGAACGTTCACTCTCATGAGTGTTCGCTTTTTTATAGCATGAAAAGGCATTCGCTCAAGTGAACATTTGCCCTTCCTAATTGTAACCATGTATGTGTGTCTAATTTCAAGACCACTCAAAAAATATCTGTCTGACACCTGGAACTGTATATGCACAGTCCTCAAAACAAATGCATGACCACCTATTCACTTTGAGTTCATCAATACCTCCATGCCTTAGCAGGTAGTAATTGCCTAACATCAAAAAAAACTATTACTTTAATTATACCGTAGTAGTAATGCACACTCTTCTACCTGTTCAGCCAGCACATGCTACCATAGGCACCGGAACCATCAAGTGAGGGGGAGCGAGCACCCCCCCCACACTTTTACAGCTGCAAGACCTGGACTCAATGGAGGACGAGGACTCATGCATGCATTGCATGCTAATGTAAATTCAAAACACAAAAAACTGCATGGAAATAACTATTCAAGCCTGCTTGGTAAGGAGTGAGTTTTGGTTTCCCCCAAGGCTGTGCTCTGTAGCTGTATTCCATCCAAAGGTTTGGTTTCCCCTTTCCTCCAAGGCTGTGCTCCATAACTATGTTCCATCACATCAAGCCTGCTAGGTAAGGAGAGGTTTTTTGATCTGTGCTCCATTGTTATGCTGCTCGATAATGAGAGATTTTATGTGTTTTGGGTTCCGCTCTGTTGTTATGCTGCTGCTTTGTAGTAGGACTGTGCTCCGTTGTTATTAGGACTGCTGCAGGAAGGTGGACTGTGCTCCGTTGTTATTAGGACTGCTGCAGGAAGGTGGGCTGTGCTCCATTGGTATTAAGAGTGCTGCAGGAAGGTGGACTGTGCTCCATTGTTATTAGGACTGCTGCAGGAAGGTAAACTGTGCAACATCGTTATTAGGACTGCTGCAGGAAGGTGGACTGTGCTCCATTGTTATTAGGACTGCTGCAGGAAAATGAACTGTGCTCCATTGTTATTAGGACTGCTGCAGGAAGGTGGACTGTGCTCCATTGTTATTAGGACTGCTGCATGAAGGTGAACTGTGCTCCATTGTTATTAGGACTGACTGCTGCAGGAAGGTGGACTGTCCTCCATTGTTATTAGGACTGCTGCAGGAAGGTGGACTGTGCACCATTGTTATTAGAACTGTTGCAGGAAGGTGGACTGTGCTCCATTGTTATTAGGACTGCTGCAGGAAGGTGGACTGTGCACCATTGTTATTAGAACTGTTGCAAGAAGGTGGACTGTGCACCATTGTTATTAGAACTGTTGCAGGAAGGTGGACTGTGCTCCATTGTTATTAGGACTGCTGCAGGAAGGTGGACTGTGCTCCATTGTTATTAGGACTGCTGCAGAAAGGTGGACTGTGCTCCATTGTTATTAGGACTGCTGCAGGAAGCTGGACTGTGCTCCATTGGTATTAGGACTGCTGCAGGTAGGTGGACTGTGTTCCATTGTTATTAGGACTGCTGCAGGAAGATGGACTGTGCCCCATTAGAATTAGGACTGCTGCAGGAAGGTGGACTGTGCTCTGTTGTTGTTAGGACTGCTGCAGGAAGGTGGACTGTGTGTGTGTGTGTGTGTGTGTGTGTGTGTGTGTGTGTGTGTGTGTGTGTAGTAAAATGCCCCACCTACCTGTAAATGGTGGCTAGATGTACCCAGGCTCAAACCCTGTATCTTAGGTACAGGAGCCTGCATTCTCTACCCACACCACCAGTTGTCATTTAGGGATTTCAGTCCATTGTTCCTCTTAAAACTGATGGTTTTCTAGCAAATCAGTGAGAATGGAATTCACTAAATAATGATAGCCCTTTAAGTTTCAGTCTCCCTATCTTTTTTGGAAACACATGGTAACACAAAACACTATTTTAGCACCATTTTAAGATTATATAAGCAATATTTAAAATGTGTCCTTGGTTTTGCCCCCCCCCCCCGCCCAAATAAATTTTGGCTTTTTCCAGATTTCTTCTGCTGTGAAATTGAGAGATTTAGCTGTGTCAAGTGGATGGTGCAATGGTAGTGTTGTCATCTCACAGCAAGATGTTCTCTGGTTTGATTCTTGGCCGGGGTGGAGTCTGTATGTCCTGTCCTCCCTGTATTTGTGTGGGTTTCCTCCTGTGTTACAAAGATATGCATCTGAAGCATTTCTCCCTGGGCCTTTGGCTTTGTTCCAAGTTGGACTTTCCTGGTAAACAAATGTTAAATAAATAAAAAAATTTGCAGAGAGCTTCAGGGGAAGAGAAGTTTAGTGCTGTGTATTCCAAGTCTGTTTGCATTGTTAATAGCACAACAGGTAGTAGCCTTACTTTTGATGCAGAAGGCTGTGGGTACTACTCACACAGTATGCAGATGGATTGCTGATACTGTACTGTGTTGTATTTTAAAGGGAGTGGATCCTGCAGTCCTGTGAATGTACTCCTTTGGAGGAATTACCTAGTAACTATGAATCTGTTAACAGTTTGCCATCCAGTCCCTTATTGGATGGCGCAGTGGTAGCATTGTCATCTCACAGCTAGAGGTTCTCCGGTTCAATTCCCAGCCGGGGTGCCTTCTGTGTGGAGTCTGCATGTCCTCCCTGCATCCTTGTGGGTTTCCTCTGGTTTCCTTCCACTTTACAAATACATGCATCTGGAGCATTTCTCCCCAGGAATCCACTGATAATTGTCTCGTTCCAAGTCAGACTCTCCCAGTTAACAACTGTTAAATAAATAAATATTACTAGCTTATCATTTTTTAATGTAACATAGGCAATTTATTCTTCAAGGGCAACAGCCACTTTATTTGCAGATGAAACAATGAAATATAAAGTTGTTTCCTAGCAATGACCTTTTCATTAGTTAGAGATCCCTTTAATGTGTAATTATTTAGATGACTTACTTCTGCAGAGATTTTGTATATTTACTGATATTGGTGGATTGTAATGGCAGAAGTTTGAGTGGCCTTTTATGGCTGAAATTTTCTGAAATGGGTAGTTTTGTCATTGGTTCATACATTTTGTTTCATTCCGTACCAGAAGACTGTTCAAAACTACAAATTTAAAACACAGTCTAAAAACTGGTGCTGTATTATACAAGGAATATAATTGAATACAATTAGGAAGGTGAATCAAATAATGCATATATGTATGCATGGCCCTGAAAATGTGTTTGAAAACAGCCCAGAGGAAAGTGTGAAAGGATCAAAATCATGGGTAAATTCTAAGCTTTACTCTTGTTACCAAAACAATGGATGAAGGTAAGACAGTTCACACCATATTACCTTGACCTGACCGAGCCTTTTGACACAATCCCCTGCTCAGGTGTAGTACAAAAGATGAATAATGTAGGAGCAAACACTTGCATCACCAGCTGGATTGCCAACTTGCTCACAGGATGCAGGAGATCAAAACAGGGGAAGAGACCAGTCACCAATGGAGTCCCCCAGGGTTCGGTTCTGAGACTTTCTGTTTGGCATATACATCTCAAAAGTAAAGGAAATACCAAAGGGCTTTGGCCAGCTAAGTTTGAGATGACAGCAAGCTAAGAGCAGTTATTGAATCCTCAAGTGACTTAACCATCATGCAGGAAGATTTGTCCCAAACAATAACTGGTGTCAAAATGATGGCAATGCCCTCTGAGAACTGACCCAGTTGTTTGGCTTTTGGGAACTTGTGTGTACAGTGAGCTAACTTTTGACCAACATGTGCCCAGAGTCATAAGAAAGCCTTTCTATATTACACAGCTTATAAGCAAATTGATTGTGACTAGATCTAAATATGTTGTCCCCCTTTACAAAGTTCTCATTAGGTCATTCATTTTGTATAATGCCCACTTTAGCATGTTTCTGTCCAGCCCCATGCAACAATTGGAATACCTTCAGAGATACATTACTTAAAAGGATACAAGTCCTAAACAGTAGGTCTTGCATGGATCACCTCAAAGATTTATTACTATACTCAGAGGTGACATGTCTGGCATACAAGGCATCCTGTGACCAAACACAGATGGACCTACTGAACATCAGCAAGTCAAATGGCATCAGAAATACTCAGTCCAGGTATCTAAACTGAATGTTGTGAAGAGATGGATATATATCACTGTTCCAGAACAGACTATCCATAAAAATAAAACAAAGCTCATCTGTCCATATTCAAATGCAACTTCGATCTAAGGGTGGGCAATAGAAAATGTATTCCAGGATTGTCCCTCATGCCACTATTGGATAGAGGCAGTTCCTAAATGTTGCATCCCTTACATGAGTCCCCTCAAATTATCTATGGAATGATCACAGTTATTCTCACAAGGGCTAATATACAATTATCAGCCATGGGATAGGTAAGACCAAACAGAAAATGTTAATTCAAGCATCAAAAGGGAATTTGCTAAGCTTAAAGTGTCTTCCAAGTGAACCTATGTTGTGGTAGTAAATAGTTATAAAGAATTGTCCTTTTTAGATCACTAAGTGCCCCTCTCACCCCCTCCCCCCCAGTCTTCAACAGCTTCTGGCACCTATGCTTGCTACTATTTACTTTCTCATCTCATGTCCTTCCATAACATTCTCATCTTTCTAACAACTCTTTCTCAGTGTCGGTAATTTTCCCTTCTGCTCATTTTTAACTCTATACATTATAAGAAATATAGTCTGTATTTTGAATAAATGTGTATTAGTTTACTTGACATAGGTTATTCACTTCTGCAGTGTGTCTTGCTATTTGCAGTACATATTATGTTCTTAATATTTCTGTAAATGTATTTAAAGCTGTGCTGTTACCTGCTTTGAGAAATGTTCCCCATTTTATATAATTACTTATCAGCGACTGTAAAAATGTTTAATGTGTATTTTTGCTGAGCCTTTTTCACCAGCTTATTGAAAATGTTTCTGGATTTTCTTCTCTAGTATGTGGTTACTCAACTGATGTTTAAATGTTTATGAATCTATTCTGGAGATTTTCAGCCCGGGTTTTCACTGAAAATAGTCCATTGGCTCAGTCAGATTCTCCAGATATCAAAGGACAAATAAGTAAAAAATAAGTAAATAGTATGTGTACATGTGTGCATCAGGAAATGAAAAGAAAAAGGGCATGGTGGTGTTTGCATTAGCCTTGTAACTCAGTGTTAAATTGGTTATATCAGCTACGATTCATTAGGGATCCTGGCTTATACATTGCAGGTTAATGTTGTACAACACAGATCTGCCAAACTCTGTACTGCATATTGCTAAATGAAAAAAATTGCTCTTTTACCTTAACAGAATTGCAGACACCAGTGCTACATGGGTATGTCAGTTTCATAACTGAAATGTCTGAACCCAGCAGGGTAATTTATGTCAAAACTAGTAAGTTATTTGTCTCTGTGCAAACTATGGATGGGGTTTGCCTCTTTAATACTTTAACATTAATTCTACCCATGAGTCTTTGCAGCTTGGTAGAAGGAATTATTACAGCCCTATGTGAGCTTCTTGGTGTGGAATTCCTAGTTTCAGAACTCTTGCAGTGACACACACGTGTTGTTCATTACTATGAGGCCCAGCCTGCTGCTGCAGCTGGCATGCATAGTAAGGCCATTAGCCATGTACACCTTCACTGCCATGCCCCTGGAACTATATTATGTAATGTTAGATAAACAACACAGTTTCCTGTTTATGCTGTCATGATGGCATATAGCATTGTAGAGTGGCATACCCCCTTTTACCCTCATTACTTATTCTCTTGACCCCTACATAAAGGCATATCTCATAAGGTGATGTATCCAATTCACTTATTTCTGTAGGGTAAAAACCTGTACCAGTTGATCTATGATATAAAACTATCCCAAGGTTAGCAAATCCCTTTTCTGTTTCCAGAAAATATATAAACATATAACAATAACATGTTCTACTATTGTGCATTCATTGCTAAATGTGATGGTTTACTGCAGTCATCTCCAAATTTGTAAAATATATATTAATTTTTATTATTAAAATGTTACATTTTTTCCTCTATAACTGTACTGTCATAACTGCCTCAAAGTAAGCAGACAACATACAAAGTACAAAAATGCTTTGGCCTGCATCATGTTTTTGTGCACCTGTTACTTGGCCAATCATGAACACTGTGAAGCAGAGAGCTCATTTGCATGTACTTTGTTGATGGGATTGGTATGTCATACTGACAGCAGAAAGGGTAACTTTGGAAATTTTAATTCAAGTAACATTGAGTGTCTGAAAACCAAGCATATGTCTTTCATTATGTGGTTTCCTCCCACATTGTAAAGACATGCAGTAGGTGAATTGGACACTCTAACTGGCTGTAGGGGAGAGTGTGTGAGTGAGTGTGTGGTACGAGTGAAATACCATGGCAGGGCTAGCCACCCAGTGGTGTAAAACTTGGCTCGAGATGATTGTCACTGTGGAAGTGACACTCCAACCCCATGTGCAAAATGGGAAATGGGGTTGAGGTTGGATGGATGGATGCAATATTCTGGCACTTTGCTTAATATGCACATTTCCTGTTAGAAGCAAATGAGTTTAAAAGTGCATGCCTTTGGTGATATGCCTATTACTGGCATGTTTACTATTTTATACCTGTATATGTGTATATATCTATATCTATGTATATATCTATAACTATATATATATATATTTATATATATATATATATATATATATATATATATATATATATATATATATATATGGGTCCCCTTCGAATGGTCGACATTTCACAATGTCGACATTCATATGGCCGAGACCATATGATCGACATTTGAAATGTCGACCATGGGGAACCGGCATCTCCCTACAGTGCAGAATGGAAAGATTTCCACTTCTGCACTGTAGTGCAATCTCAGAGTTGGTATATTTAAGTTCCAGGGATGTGTGGTGGGCAGAGCCCCCCACGGGGGTGCAGGGGAGCAAAGCCCTACTGCTAGCAGCGTTAAGGTAAGGTAAGAACCATGGCACTCTGACTTTTTGAATTTCGCGGTTTAGTACGTTTGGCATAATCGCAGTTCACACAATACATGCCGCTGTTTTCGCATTCACTTAAAAGGATTTTCGCTATTATAATATAGACCCTTATATAATCTGGGGAGAAACACCTCAAGTCATTGACACTGGCATGAGTTATCAAAGAGTCATACTGGTACTTGTTGTTCAAGGACTAGAATGCATGTGTCATCTGGTAAGAAGTACATCTGTATGTCTTACAGTGTAGTCACCTGTAACAAGAATGTTTGGCTGGGTTAATGCCTGCCTTACAGGCTTAGCATCTGTGACATTGGGACTCCTTCTGCTGTGTGATGAGGTAAACATAAACTTTGTGCCTGTGTTGTGTTTTGGAGATCTTTGAAGTTTTGGTAAGTTAATCTTTAGAACCTCGGCATATGATGAATTGTGTGTATTGATGGCCTTGGAAAGTTTTTTTTTTGTGGTGTACTGTTCACGATTTTTGGCGTCTGAGTTTACTGTTTGTGAGATTTATGTCTCCAAGGACATTATATATATATGTACATCTCTCTCACGCTGTGTTATGTGTTTGAGTAATTGCTTTATATTCTCACTCCAACTGTCTAATCAATAAAAAATGGTCTGTTGGCATGGATGTGAACTTTTCCAACATCTCTGTAACTAGCTTGGTGGATATGGGCATCCTGAGTCAATGTAGAAATTGCCTCATGTTTACTGACACCTATGGTATGTGAGAGATGTATTTACACAATGTCACTGGAGGCAAAGCTTTCTCATAAAAGTACTCCTATTGTCAATAAGGTTGTCAGTGGTACACATGCTGCACCCATCATACACATTACAAAGCAGGCATATAGACCCACATGTGCTGAGGCACTTAAATGTAACCTTCAAAAACCCCAAAGACCTCCTAGATGAAGTACACATAACAAACACCTTCGGTAGCCCTGAATACCCTCTTTCAAAACAGCACCTACAAAAACACATACAGCCACATCTCATGGAGCCTCTACTTCTAAGCCCATAAGGCAAGCCACCACGCAATCCAACATTCTGATCATTGGAGACTCCATCGTGAGCCACACTGATGTCCCTCTCACCAGGCTGAGTAAAGAAAAAGGACAGTCAGTTGCTTATCAAGGGCTATGATCTGCCACATTAACACATGCACTCAGATCATTGGACCACAAGTACCAGCATGACTCAGTCATAGTCCATGTGGGAGTAAATGGCATGAGAAATGAGCCAACAGTGCCAAGCAAAGCCAAAACACAAAAACAGGTACCTGGAAGGAACACGAATCCAAGAGATCGTAAATACGTTTTATTCAGTCACAGAGGCTTCATACACATTAACTCTCCAAATATCATACGTTTTCATCATGAAATGACTTCATCAGATAAAAAGCCATAGAAAAATTCATTCTTAAATAGCGTACTCAATTAAATTCATCCTATCACAATGCATGTAAAATTCAAAATTCCTAAAACAATTAATATTTAAAGACACATGAACATAGAAATGCTGACCTGCTTTACTAACACTTGAACATAAATAAAAACTTTTTCTTACACCTGTATTATACAATGTAATATAAATATGAAAAAAAAAATATAAAATATGTATAAAACCATACTTAAAAATATATATAAATATATAAAATTGATGCATAAGAAATTTAAGGTGCAAATTTATTAACAAGTATATGTATGTATGTATGCTTAATACAAATGTTTTTTAAAAAAGGAAAAACTGGAATTAGAGTTTTGCTGCTCTCAGTTTTAACACTGGAGTGATGGAAATAGTGTCATTCATCCACGGGAATTTATTTGCCTCCAATACTGCTTGCCATAAAAGTTCCCTATACTCAATATATAATTCCCAAAGTCCCCCTCTCACATCTTTTGTCACTATTTCCAAAATAAAAAAGGGAAAGGATGCCTGAGAACAACCTATACTATGCCTATATAGGGCATTACTATTATTATGGTTTCTCATTTCGTATAGGTGTTCATATATTCTTTTGCGTAGTTTTCTCTTGGTTTTTCCTACATAGAAACTTGTGCATCCTTTACAAACAACTTAATAAATTACCCCACTGGTATCACATGTGGCATAACCTTTGCACTTAAGTTTCTTATTTCTGGCTGCCAAGAACAAACTCTGTCCTTGTTGTATAAAAGGGCATTTCCAACAATGCCCACATTTGTAAGTTCCTTGTTTACTACCTCCAAATGGATAAACATTACCATCTTTTTTCTGTATAATATTTTTAATGTGGAACCTTTCCTAAACACACATTTGAAGGGGGTATCAAAAATCTTTAAATCAGAAATGGCAGCAAACCTATTCCATTATTTTTCAACTGTTTGAAAAATTGCACCCGCATCACCACTAAAATTAATAATAAAAGCACGTTCAAAATTTGTGGAATTCTCAGTATTAACATTTACATTAGTATTCTCCTAGTTATTCTGCTCCAGTATCGGTGCAAATATATTATTCCTACCTATAGTTACTTCAGTTTGTATTTGTTTTAATAGGTCAAGAGGATATCCTCTTTCAATAAACATCTGTTCTAATAATTTACATTCAGCTATAAAATCTTCCTGTTCAGAACACATCCTACACCCCCTCACGAACTGTCCTTTAACCAAACTTCTTTTTTGGCTGTGAGAGTGTGAACTAGTATAATACAGGTAGGTATTAGAGTAAGTTTCCTTTCTAATTACTGTGGATTTAAATGTTCCATTATATTTGTAAATAATTACATCCAAATAATTCATGTAATCATGCTGGATGTTAAAAGTGAACTTCAAAAATTCCGTCGTACCAGAGATATAGTTATAAAACTCTAAACATTTCTCTTCAGAGTCATTCCATATCAAGCAAATATCATCCAAATAACGCTTATTATAATTTCCAGCATTTAACATACTTATATAATGTAACCACCACTTCTGAAACACAACGGCACTACCACAGTCCCCAAAAAAGTAATTCCACTACACGAAAACTGTAGAACCAGCACTAAATTTATTCCACTCAGTAAAATGTTAAGCGCTTTCACTCACTAAAACTGTGAGCTTCTTCAGAACAATTACACACTTGAGCAAACAGTTTAAATGCCTAAAATGGCACCAATAATTTTAAAATCAGTCAACCATTCTTAAAGAAACACAACAATAATAAATGAATAAATATAAAATTAATATAAAAATATGTATTGACCTACATAATATGAATAATACACATAAATATTCATCTTCATCTATCCAAAAGAGGTTTGATTGATATAAAATCATTTAATCCAGGGGGGATGTTTGCATCTGTAAAGAACTGCCACCATATTTCCCTACATGCCAAAATGTTCTTAATATCACCCCCCCCCCCTAGGGTCAGGGATAATATTTTCCAAAATACCAAAAGTGAATTTGTGTTCAATTCCATATTTCTCCACATGCCTATACGATGCATTTTTGTTGTCCTTTGTCCTGATACTATATAGGTGGGCATAAATCCTCTTCTTAAAACACCGCTCTGTCTTTACCTATGTAGTATCCAGGACATTCCGTGCATTTAGCCAAATATATCACATATCTGGTTGCACAATTCCCTTTCACAAACTTAATCTTAGTTCTGTTAATATTATCCAAAACCAGTCCCTCACTTTCATTTATAACTTGGCATTGATTACATTGTCCATATTTTGTAGTGTGTTTAACACTATTCCCTACTCCCCTATTGCTGAAACCACGCTCCAAATATCCTTTGATGTTTCTTCCCATTTTATATACAAATGAGGGTTTCAAGCCTACGACTTCTTTAATTTCTTCATCTACTACAAGGATATTCCACATATTGGAAATGATTTCCTTAATATTGTTTGTGTAGGGACCATAGTCTACTACGCATGCTGTCTTAAAACTTTTCAGAGTTGTATTTTTCTTAGTATTAGGCATATTCCCTTTGACCCTAGCTCCCAATAGTGGAACATAATTATTGCCCATTTCACTCAATACATATTTCCTCACATCTTCCATCATCTCTATTTGATAATTTCTATCTAAAAATAAACTGGTAATAAAATTTAACTCGTCAACAACATCTTCATAACTTGAAGTCATTCTAATAGCTCTCACACATTGCCCCTTAAAAATGTTGTACTTAATTTTTCTCGGATGATTACTCGAATATTCTATGTAGGAATTAGTATATGTACTCTTTCTATAAATTTTCGATTGAAACTCATTTAACCCATCAAATACATAGGTATCCAAATAGGGAACCCCTGTAGAACTACTTGTAAGTGTAAATGTTAAATAATTATTGCTATTATTAATATACTGCATAAACTGACTGAGACGATCACCGTTCCCTTCCCACAAAATATATATGTCATCTAGAAATCTAGAATAGTATCGAATGTCTTTGAAAAATTCACTTCCAAAAATGACTGAATTCTCCCAATCAAGCATAACCAAGTTGGCATATGTGTGGGGCACAAGCTGCCCCCATAGCTACCCCCTTGGTTTGCCTGAAGAACTCCCCATCATAATAGATGAAATTGTGTTCTAAAACTATCGACATTAAGTCCAACACTAGACAAATTGTATCCTATTCAAGATCACTGTACTTCCTAATACTATTTTGGAAGGCTTCCATCCCTTCTTGTTTGGGAATGCTGGAAAACAAATCTACCACATCGATAGAAATGTATGTAAGATTGGATTTCCACCTGTCAGTTGGATAATTTTCCAAAAACTGCCAAGAATATTTAACCATATGTTCCACTTTACCATAAATATGCTTCAATTTAGTGTCTACAACAACTCCTAATGGGAAAGTTTTAGACCTACTCCCAGATATAATGGGTCTGAAAGGCGGACTGCTTACACTCATGAGTTTTAGGTATCCCTACTAACATGGCAAGTTGTGGAAATTCCACCTTCATAAATCTGTACTTATCCTCTGTTATTCTTCTATCTATAAGAAACTCCTCTATATGCAGATCTATTCTTCTGTATGCAATATTGATTTCATTTAGGGATACTATCTCATAATTTCCTGATGTATGTAAGATATCATACATCCTCATGTTATACTCGGAACTATCAAATATCACAATACCATCCCCCTTGTCGGGTTTCATTACCCTAATATCATTGTTGTTGCTTAGTTCCTTTAGTGTATACCATTCAGATTTGGTAAGATTACTCTTAACGTTCTTATTTCTCATATTCTGTAATTGATAAATTTCTCTTGTAACTATATTATAAAATAATTGAACAGTAGGGTGCGTAATCGGAATAAAGTTACTTTTTTTCTTTAATTTATTTTCATTTATTACATTGGCTTCACTATTTCTAAATAGTAAGCCTAAGTTAAGTCTCCTAATAAATAATTTGAATTCATTTAAACAATCAACCAACTTAAAACACCCTGTGGGAATATATTTCATCCCTTTAGATAATACATCAAAATGAATCTTGTTAATAGGAAATTTTGTGTAATTATATATTTTAAAATTGTTGTACTGTAAAACTGGTCCATCAACCTCTATTCCACTTTTGTTTTTATCTAATTCTCCATCATTAACATCCTTTAATATACTACTAATGTTTAATAATTGTGTCCCTTCTTTCTCCATTTTCTCCCCATTGTCCATTCTTTGTGTTCTCCATCCTTCGTATCCCTGTAAAAATTTGAATTATAAACATTATCTCCATACAATGGCTGACTATCCAACTTGTTTGTCCTTTCATCCAATTGCCTTCCTATACTTCTAAAAGTATGTGCGGATGGACTCAAGTGTTTCGTCTCACCCCAAGTGTATGACATACCCTTACTATATTGTTCAGTGTCACTTTGTATTTTTTTACACTTCTTTTCATATATCTTTTTAGTTTTTTGTTCCGCTAATTCAAATTGTTTAACATATAATCTTTCCCATTGAGGAAACATCAGGTCCCTAATAATAATTTCATTTAGCTGTTCCACTTCATTCATCAATTTACATAATTTCTCATCATTACATTTAATCAATAAATTCATATACTGCATTCCAAACGAGTCAAATAACTTAGTAAATTATTTTTTGTTATTAACTGATAAATTGACACCCATAGGTGTCTTAAAAAATCTTAAACCCATCGGAACAATGTGACTATCTATACATTTGGAAAGATATGCGTTATCAAGTTTGACAGAGTTAATAATATTTAACTTTTTCCCCATGGAATAAATAAGGTCTTTTAAAGTTCCTTTTATATTACGAGGGTCATAATTTTCATTCGTGTTGACATTCCGTACACCATCAAAAACACAATTACGTTCCAAAAATGTTTTTAATTGACCACCCGTATTCACATCATTTGCATTCTTTTTCTCAAGTGCAATACCATCAGTTACAGTACCTGTAGTGGTCGCTTGTGTATTACCATAGGTTTGCATGGTTTGTTTCCTTTTGGGCTTGGCACCAGTCCGGATTGCTTCTTCAAGATGATTATTAAATGAAAAGTCAAACGTAAAATCGTTGAAGAATGACTTCAAGTTATGAAGATGTTGTTGACGAATTAAATTTTATTACCAGTTTATTTTTAGATAGAAATTATCAAGTAGTGATGATGGAAGATGTGAGGAAATATGAATTGATTGAAAGGGGCAATAAATATGTTCCACTATTGGGAGCTAGTGTCAAAGGGAATATGCCTAATACTAAGAAAGATACAACTCTGAAAAGTTTTAAGAGAGCATGCGTAGTAGCGTATGGTCCCTACACAAACAATATTAAGGAAATAATTTCCAATATGTGGAATATCCTTGTGGTAGATGAAGAAATTAAAGAAGTTGTAGGCTTGAAACCCTCATTTGTGTATAAAATGGGAAGAAACATCAAAGGATATTTGGAGCATGGTTTCAGCAATAGGGGAGTAGAGAATATTGTTAAACACACTACAAAATGTGGACAATGTAATCAATGCCAAGTTATAAATGAAAGTGAGGGACTGGTTTTGGATAATATGAACAGAACTAAGATTATGTTTGTGAAAGGGAATTGTGCAACCAGATATGTGATATATTTGGCTAAATGCACGGAATGTCCTGGATACTACATAGGTAAAGACAGAGCGGTGTTTTAAGAAGAGGATTTATGCCCACCTATATAGTATCAGGACAAAGGAAAACAAAAATGCACTGTATAGGCATGTGGAGAAATATGGAATTGAACACAAATTCACTTTTGGTATTTTGGAAAATTTTATCTCTGACCCTAGGGGGGGTGATATTAAGAACGTTTTGGCATGTAGGGAAATATGGTGGCAGTTCTTTACAGATGCTAACATCCCCCCTGGATTAAATGGTTTTATATCAATCAAACCTCTTTTGGATAGAAGATGAATATTTATGTGTATTATTTATATTATGTATGTCAATACATATTTTTATATTAATTTTATATTTATTCATTTATTATTGTTGTGTTTCTTTAAGAATGGTTGACTGATTTTAAAATTATTGGCGCCATTTTAGGCATTTAAACTGTTTGCTCAAGTGAGTAATTGTTCTGAAGAAGCTCACAGTTTTAGTGAGTGAAAGCGCTTAACATTTTACTGAGTGGAATAAATTTAGTGCTGGTTCTACAGTTTTCGTGTAGTAGAATTGCTTTTTTGGGGACTGTGGTGGTGCCATTGTGTTTCAGAAGTGGTGGTTACATTATATCGAGTTGAACTGAAGCACAGCATTTAACATATTTAGAATTAAAAATATATTTTCTCATACAGAAAGGATGATATTAGCATAGCCACACCTTTTACTTGCTTAAAAAATTCACCTTCAAAGTGAATAAAATTATTATTAAGCACCAGTTCAATGAGACTTGAACATACATAGAAGTCATTATTAGAAAATACATCAGAAGACATCATAGCTTCTTCTAACCAAAGTATTCCCAATTTGTGGGGAATAGAAGAAAACAAATCTAATACATCTATTGTAATAAATATAGCTCTTTCATAGTACAATTCAGGTTTAATTTGTCTTAGTAAGTCCCAAGAATCTTTTAATGTATCCAAACATCCTAAAGACAAAGATTTTAATTTTACATCCCAAGAACCTGGCTAGTGGTTCTGTAACAGACCCCTCTGCAGCCGCTATAAGTCTCAATGGTGGGTCCTGCAGGTACTTATGTACCTTATGAATGCCGAATATTGTAGGAACCTTTGGTCTTTCATTGTGGAGAAATTTAAACAAGTTTAAATCAATAGAACCCTCAAGTAACAGTTCATTTAATATAAAAAAAATGTATAAGCTATGTGAATTTCATTTAATGAACCCCTTGTATATTTACTGTCTTCCAAGGTTTCCATCATCTTAGACTCATAAGTAAATGTATCCATAAAGACAGTACCCCTCCTTTATCAGGGGCTATAACCCTAATATTACAATTGTTCCTGATATCACTTAACAATTGTTTCTCCTGGTAAGTTAAATTAGGATACACCCTGTTGTTAGAAATAGTCTTTCTAATTTCTGACTCCAACAAATTCTCACATTTTTTTTTAGCTGGGGGTGTAATGGTGGGTTACATATACTTTTCCTACTAAGAGTAGTAGTGTTAAACTGTCCCGTACCGTGATTGTTGTATAAAAGTTCTACATTTTTCTTCCTGATAAACAGTTTCAAATCAATTATCACTTTATCAATATTTGCCTTTTTCCAGGGAATAAACTTCAATCCTTTAGAAAAAAGGTTAAAGTGAGTCTCTTCTATGTCAACACCACTTAATTAAAAATATTGTAACAGTTAAGGGTGTGTTTCGTCCCATCCTGTACTATATTAGATGTATCAGTAGGAATAGCTATCTCCTGTTGTTCCTGAAATTCCCACTTCCCCTTATTCGATAATGTTGTTGGTATTGCACCTGTCCTTTCTTCATTAACCTCTCCGATCTCCGGAGAGGGGGATATTCTAAAGGGTCATCAGTTCTATTGTTAAAACCCTCCCTATAAGCCACTCCATCATGTATGTTAATGTTGTTATTGCCAACAGGATGATACATTTCAGACCTGCCCTTTATAAATTGTTTGGTAGTTTTTGGTTTGGGATATGCTCAATGTTCCTTATATTCTGTAATATCACGCGCTATCTTATTACTTTTCCTCTGTAAAATATCTCTACATTTATTGCCAGTGCTTTCTAACATTAAATGATACTTATTCTTTTCACAATCCACAGTAAAAAGTAAGTCATTAATAACCTTGGAGTTCACTGATTCTATTTCTTTCATTAATTCATCAATAATCCCTTCATTGTGCTTAATTAACACTCGCATGACATCAAAACCACTATGGTCAAATATTGGTAACAAATTATTATGTGCATCAGTCCCTTCCTTAATCCCATTAGGGAATTTCCAGAATCTAAGTCCCTTAGGGACAATTTCCTTTTAATACACTCTTTTAAATAAGTATTGTCAAGCTGTAATAATTTACATCTAAGTAACGTATGCTCCAAATTATTAACACTCTCTTTATATGTAGTGTTTACAATGTCGCTAGAAGTTTCCTTCACACAATCATGAAATAAAAATTGTGCAGAAAGTAACCCTTTTAAGTCCAGTTTGTTCCATTGTAACAGGCCAGTATTTCCGTCATGAATTCCCGATGTATTGGCAGAGTTACGTCTGTTCTCAAATGTAGAATCTTCCTCATCTCCCAAAATATGAGGAAAGGCATCAAAACTAGAAGTTCCATTGTTATTAAGGGTTCTGCCATCCCTCATAGCACCTCCTCCTTGTCAGTTAACTTCCTGCCTTCTAGAAGCACATCCTTCCTGGTTACAAGGCAAGGAAGATGAAGTAACCGTTGCCATAGACTGGCAAACCGGTGTTAAGGCCTGTGTGAGCTGAGTTAGTTAACCAACCAGTTTGCCGATTGCACTGGTTTCCCCACTTCTGTCCAGGTCAACTAGACTAGGTCCTGGCACTCCCTCCAGATCCATAGTAAAAACAAATCACCAAAGAAATGAACCAACAGTGCCAAGCAAAGCCAAAACACAAAAACAGGCACCTGGAAGGAACATTTGTATTAAGCATACATATATATATATATATATATATATATATATATATATATATATATATATATACTTGTTAATAAATTTGCACCTTAAATTTCTTATGCATCAATTTTATATATTTATATATATTTCTAAGTATGGTTTTATACATATTTTATATATTTATTTTCATATTTATATTATATTGTATAATACAGGAGTAAGAGAATGTTTTTATTTATGTTCAAGTGTTAGTAAAGCAGGTCAGCATTTCTATGTTCATGTGTCTTTAAATATTAATTGTTTTAGGAATTTTTCATGCATTGTGATAGGATGAATTTAATTGAGTACGCTATTTAAGAATTAATTTTTCTATGGCTTTTTATATGATGAAGTCATTTCATGACGAAAACGTATATTTGGAGTGTTAATGTGTATGAAGCCTCTGTGATTGAATAAAATGTATTTACGATCTCTTGGGTTCGTGTTCCTTCCAGGTGCCTGTTTTTGTGTTTTAGTAAATGACATGAGACATACCTCCCTAGACTATATGAAGAGAGACATCATGGAGCTCTTGGAATATGTGTCCCAAGTTGATATGAACCTATCATTGAGCAGCATTTTACCTTCTCCAAGGATGATGTCACAATACAAACAAAAGATGACTGAGTTTAATAACTGGCTTAGTTTCTGGTGTCAATTAAGGGGGTGCAATATTTGTCAACATCAAAGGATATAGTCAAGAGAACATGCTGCTTTGCCAGGGATGGTCTGCACATCTCCCCTCTAGGCTTTCGAATATTAGCTAAACATTCTCCTCCTCCACAGTGCTTTTTTTAGGAAATGCCAAACTCAAAGTACTTATGACATAGCAAACTAAAACCAAGAAAATCTAAAGGTGTTTTTGCTCAATGCTAGGAGTCTAAACAAAAGTTCCACTATCTAGAAGAGCACTTCACACTAGAGAATGCTGACATCTGTGCAGTCATTGAGACATGGTTTAAAGCCACAGACAGCACACAAGGTTATAATGACTCCCAGACATTTAGACCAGCTACTGCACAGACAAGGACTAAAGGTGGAAGTGTCTTGATTTACATCAAAAATAAATGTACCTCGATGCTGGTCAAACGCACTTGAGTTACTCCAAGATCAAATCACCATAGGCAAATTCCAATAGCACTTCCTTGTGAGATATAGGTCCCCCTGTATGACCCAGGAAAGCCATACAATGTATTTAAACTTATTGGAAACACTCATCATACAACACAATTCTGTATTCATGAGTGATTTTAATTACGCCACTATTAACTGGGAATCCTATATGACACCAAACATACAGGCACAGAAATTCCTGGACTTTGTAAACACCCACCAGGAAGATGTAGAGAACTAACTCAAAACACAAGCCCCCCTGGTGGAATCACAAAATCAGTAAGCTGTATAACAGAAGGAAGAAAATCATGGCAGAATTTAGGAGGTGCAGCACCCAGCAGGATAAAAGCTGGCCCATCAAACTAAATAAACAACTCAGAGGACAAATAAAATCTACCAAAGCCAAATGTGGGGTAAATTGAGCCTCCCAGGCCAAAGACAACCACAACGCATTCTTTACTTATGTCCGCTACTTCAGAGTCAGTACACAGTTGTGTGCAGAGCTCAGTGTAAGTGGAGTCACCTATCCTGAGCCAGAAGATATAACAAACTTACTGGCGGACAAATTCATCCCCAACTTTACCCCTCTTTCCCTCTCAGCCTCCCCGCAGGAAATACCATCAAATTTAACTCTCCTTGCTATCACTAATTCACTAATGAATAGGCCCTTAATGCTCTCTCTAAGGTCAATAACACTGCATCAATGGGCTCACACAGTATCAAATGATGCCTTATAAATTGCAAGAAACATGGCCTTTCAGGCTCTCTAGAATTGACATTTAACTGTAGCCTCCAAACAGACTTTGTACCTCATGAGTGAAGAACAGCAACAGTCATCCCTCTGCACAAAAGTGGGCCATCTACAGACCATGGAAACTACAGACGCACAAGTCTCACTAGTCTTATATGCAAAGCCATGGAAAGAATTATCATTTAAATGATCAATAATGATATAGTAAACCTCCAGGAACTGGACCCAATCCATTTTGTTTCATCAGGGGCAGGTCATGACTATTCTACCTGATGGACTTCTTTGAGAAGGTCACCAAAGCAATAGATGAGGGCAAAATGGTCCACACTGCCTACCTTGACCTGGCTAAGTCATTTGACACAATACCCCACTTGGGCATTGTTGACAAACTCTAGGTTAGGTACAAACCTGTATGTCACCCAGAAGATAGCCAACTGGCTCACAGACAGGACCCAGGAAGTTAGAACTGGGGAGTCTACCTCCACAAAGAGGCCAGTCCCAAGTGGATTCTCTCAGGAATCAGTACTTGGACTGCTCCTTTTTGACATTAGTTATCTGAAGTCAAGGCCAATGTCAGTATTCTCTGGCTGATTAAATTTGCAGATGATTGCATATTACGAACTATCATTGAATCCCACACTGACACAAATGTTTTCCAGGAAACAGGGACACGGACAATTGGTATCAGAGCCATGGTCTAAAACTAAATGCCAAGAAGTACATAATAGTATCCTTCAAAAAGTCATTTACCCCCATATTTACAACACACCCATTTGAGCTTACCCAATAGTCATGGACTTGAGGTCACACAGACAGTAATCTAGTTTTTTACCATCACCTGTCTACAGTATTGCAGAAATCATTCTATGTTGCACAACTTAAAGCATCTATGTCCGAGGAAGTCATTGTTCCACTGTGTTCAACTTTCATCAGATCTATCATTGAGTACAGTGCCCCCTTGGGTATGAATCTATACATGCATGTCCAACAATTGGAATGTCCACAGAGGTTCCTCACTAAAAGAATAAAAGGCATAAGTAAAATGTCCTATGTATGCCACCTCAACGCCCTATCTCTGTATTACGTATCCTACAGGCGGTTCATAGGTATGTACTAGGCTATAGGCCCTAGGGCCTCTACAAGCCTAGCCATAATGATTCCCTGGCTATTGCTTCCCACAAATATTTACTTTCCTGGACCTCTGTCTAGCAGGACTACTGATGTGATCCCTGGGGTGAATTTCTTATCTTGCATCCAATCGCCAAGGTTTCTCTTGAAGAGGGTCATTGAGGCATTCTGCCTAACATGTATGGGCAGCCTGTTCCAGAGTATGGGGGTCTCTGGGTCAGCAACCTATCCCTCCAGCATGTTCTATTCATCGTGATGGCTCGGAGGGATTGGGATTTCTTTAAGTGTAGCATGTCCAAGAACTCTGGGTTTGACATGGCCTTGTATGTTAGGCAGAGAGCACCTCTGAGTAGGTGGTATGCAACAGACTATAGCTGGAGGTCTTTAGACAGTCAGCATAAAGCATCTTCTTTAGGCCTGTGATTCTTTTTGTGAGGTATTTCTGTGGCCTTACTAGTTGTTGCAGATGTCTTGTGAGGTACATACCAAATGGGGCATTGTATTCTATAATGGGTCTAGTGCGGGATGAGTACAGAGGGACAATGACCTCCTTTTTCCTGGATGAGAAGCCGTTAGTGATGAGGTATGCCATGTAGAAGGATTTTTTTCACTGTTGTGGCTATGTGGTTATCAAAGGTGCGATCACTGTCCACCAGTGCTCCTAGGTCTGTTATAACACTTTTGGTGTTTAGTGTACTGCCACATTTGTGGTAGTTCACAGGTACATGTTTTTTCCCAAAGGGGACAACTATACATTTTTTGGCATTTAGCTGGAGTCCATGGCTCTGGCATCAGGCATCTATTTTGGTAAGGCCCTTTTGTGGTATATCCACATAATTTGGGGATTCAGTAACGGCTCCCAGCTTGCAGTCATCTGCGAACTTTGTATACCAGAGTCTTGAACTTCAGAGAAGTGGATGCCAAACAAGAGTGGTACCAGGAACCCTGTGGTACAACACTTGTCACTTGTCTGGAGCTGGAGTTGAAGTTGGCTACTTTTACAGTGTGTGTTCTGTCAGTAAGCCAGTTTGCAACCCATTGAGTGACGTAGGGATTGATGGCCAGCTCAGTAAGTTTATCTATGATTCCACAGTGGGAGATAGTTTTGAAAGCCTTGGTGAGGTCCAAGTAGGCTGTGTGAACCACCTTACCCTTGTCTATGGCTCTGGAGACTGATTCAAAGAAGTCAATCAGGTTCAGGAGGCAAGATCAGCCCTTCACGAACCCAAACTGGGTGGGGTCCTGTGTTTGAAGGTTTCCAATGTCTTTGTTTATACGTTCCATGGCCTTGCAGATCAGGCTCATCAGACTGATGTGCGGTAGTTCCCAAAATCCAAGGAGGATCCCCCCTTGTGGAGTGGGATGACTGTACCTGTGCGCCACTCTGTGGGCACAAAGCCTGAGGTGAAGCTATGATTAAACATGACACATAAGTGAGGTGCCAGTTCATTT
This sequence comes from Protopterus annectens, assembly GCF_019279795.1. NCBI lineage: Eukaryota > Metazoa > Chordata > Ceratodontiformes > Protopteridae > Protopterus > Protopterus annectens. Next base: position 1,457,294,374 of record NC_056745.1, on the reverse strand, counting down.
TGTAGTTCATGCAGTACACAGCCCAGGATGTTGTCTGATCCCATGGATGCTGTATTCTTGGCTTTGGAGAGTGCGTTTTTTACCTGAGTGGCCATGATTACCAGAATGTGGCATTCTTTCGGTATTGAGATGGGCCCTTTAGGGGGTGAAGTTGTCACTGAATCTATCTGCCAGGATATTGGCAATATCCTTGGGTTCAGTATATCTAGTGCCATTCTGCTTTAGCTCAGAGCAGCTCTAGTTTATTGCCATTTAGATTCTTGGCATAGCTATAGAATCACTTGTGGTTGTCTTTGGAATCTTTGGCAATTTTGTTTTTGTAACTAGCTTTGGAAGATTTTATGAGGGATCTCAGCTTTCTACTGATGCTGGTGAGGGAGTTTTTTGAATCCTGGGTTCTTCCTATTTTCTGCAACAGTTTCTTCCTTCTTTTGTGCAGCTTGTTTATGGGAGGGGACCACCAGATTGGCTTCCTTTTTTGGAGGACAGCATCTTGGTTCTATTTGGGATGGCTCAGTCCATGCATGAGTGAATGTGCTCATACAGCACCTTAGTGTAGGCTTCAGCAGTTGAACTTCCAGTTCCCATCTGCATGGGTGTCATGAAGTTTGTTACTTCTGACTTGAAAAGAATGAAGTTGGCTTTGAGAATTTTCTTACAGATTTCCTTAAAGGGGGTGGGGGTAGGATGTGGATGTCAAGGGTGATTTGCTTATGGTCTGATCTGTCCAACAAGGGGGTGACTATTGGTGTGGAGCTTCGATCTCCCATGTTGGTAAAAACCAGGTCTAGAATATTGGTACCCCAGGTGGGACTATGAATTAGGTGCTCTAGGGCATTGGAATGTATGAATTCCAAGAACCATTGAGCAAAGGTGTTGGTACAGGAGTAGTTTTCCCAGTTAATGGCAGGGTAGTTGAAATCACCCAGTATTAGGGTGTTTGGTTGTATCTTAATATTTTCCAGTATGTTTAGAAAGGTGTAATAAGAATCTTGGGGCATGGTGGGGCACTGCAGTCTTACTTAGTGTAAGCTGCACCTGGAGAATTTCAGATGCAATGTGTTGGGCAACCAGCCTGGAGATGTGAATATCCTTGGTGAATATGGACACTCCTCCACCTTTAGTGTTTTGTTCTTGGTTTGGTGGCCGAAAAGTGTGGTATGAGTTGCAGCCTGGTATTGCAGGGGTGCTCTCTGGAGCTTTGAACCATGTCTCAGTTACTGCACAGATATTGATTCTTAATTTTTAGGAGAGCCTTGAGAGAGAGTGCATCTTGAGGTTTAGACTTCTAGCACTGAGAAGCTTTACCTTCAGATTTTGCTTGCTTGTACCAATTACAGTGGTAGTTTTGTCCTTTGAACCTTGCCGAAAAAAGGCACTATAGGGGGTGGCAAGAGACTTAGCCAGTAACCTGAATCCCACGGGCAACAGGTGTAAACCATCTCTTGCAAAGCATCGTGGTTTGTTGATCATGTCATCCCAGGCAGACAGATATTGGATCCCCTTTGAATGACACCAGAAGCTTAGCCAATTATTGAAGTCAATCATTTTGTCCTTATACTGTGGTATCATTCTGGGACAATGGCAGGATGCTACTCAGGGATAGGGTCATACCTGCCTGGGTTACATGATCCGAGATTCTTCCATGTCTCTTTTCATGTAGTCCAGGGAGGTATGTCTCAAGTCATTTACTCCAACATGTACAATGACAAAGTCTAAAGTCGTATTTGTACCTGTTGTGGAGTGACTTTAGTTCATGCATTATTTGGTGGATTCTGGCACCCGACAGGCAACTAATAGTAATTTTCTCCTTGTTCAGCCTTGTGAGTGGGACATCAGTGTGCCTGACTATAGAGTTACCTATGACTAAAGTGTCGGGTACGTTGTCTTGCCTTAGGGGCTGCTGTTGGTGGCACACTGGTGGTGTGAGCAATGTGACACTTTGGTTTTATTTGGGGGTGGTGTTTGTTTGCGTTTCAGCTTCGGCATTCCTTGTTGCTTGGGCAGGTTAATGTTAAGAGCCTCCGCATATGTGGGTTTTGTGTTGCTATGTGTGGGTTTTGGTGGTGTGGGTTTTGAAGGACTATGTGTTGTTTGAGGTGTTGTGTGGGTGTTAACCTTCTCCTTTTGACTGTCTAGCACAGTCTTAGCTGGAGAGAGCTTTGCTTCCAGTTTGGCTTTGTAAGTGCATCTCTCATAGGTTGTAGTGGTTGGTCGTAGGAGGAGAGGATTGTCTGTGTACATGAGGCAATTGCTGCATTGCCCCAGTATGCCCAGATTCACCAGGTGGAAAGGAGAAATCACCAGAAGCTGACCATTGGACATGCCTGGTTAGGTGCTTTCATTGTGTAGTACAAGAGCTGTTTTCCCTTATTTTTTGGCAAGGTACTTCCAATTGTAGGCTGTCTAGTGCCTACAACTGTTTTCTCCTTATTACCAAGGAGAAGTGAGTGCTTGTAACAAATTAAGGCTTCCTAGTGCTTTTAGCGAGTTTTAGAGCAAGTGCTACTCAGCGGTATACAGCTTTTAGTGCTACTGCTGATAAACTAGTGAGTTCTAAAGGAAAATTCAAAGAGCAGACTTTCTGGCACTGGGAATAGTTTAACCTTAGCCAAGTGGTGCTGCACTGTGCGCAAACATGCATATTTATGCCAGAAAGTTGAAAGAGATAGAAATCAGCCCAAAATGACCAATAAAATTGTAATTTCAAAATGGAAGCCACTCCTCTAGTGTTAGGCAGTACAATGCTCCCACTCTCACTGGTAAGCAGTAGGACCTCCCTCTACCACAGCAAGGTCTAGATAGTTCTGCATACTGAAAAGAAAGTCCTGAAACCAGCAAAGCCTGGAAACTGGACTATTCTAGTTAGAAAAGGTGGGTAATTAGCAAACAAGATAGAATTGTTTTTTTTTTTTTTTTTTTTTTGTTAAATCAGGCTAAACAATGCAGTTATGTAGTAAATAAGCACAGAAAGGCTATTGCACTTGGGTGTATAGCTCAGAACAGTAAACTCAATGAAAACTTTGCAAAATTAGAAATTTGAAAATTTAAACTGTCTAAATAAAGCAAGGCATGTGCACAACTGGAAAACAATTTACAGGTGGAAATACAGTGAAATAAGTAGCTAGTCTACTTTTTAAATTTCTGAGAAGTGCAGGTAATAAAAACTACCAAAATCAGCAAAAATTAGAAATTCAGCAAAAAGTACTTGCAGTTAACACAAAAAGTCTCTCTTTCTCGTTTCTGGTGCTGTAGCAGTCTGCAGGACGCAAAAGCAGGATCTGCTGATCAAAAACGAGCTCAAACATTTGCAAACATGCATAGTTATGCCAGAAAGTTGAAAGGGATAGAAATAAGCCACCCAAAATGGCCAATAAAATTGCAAATCAGAGCTGGAAACCACTCCTCTAGTGTTAGATAGGCAGTACAATGCTCCCACTCTCACCTGTAGGCAGTAGAAAACTCCCTCTATCACAGCAAGGTCTGGATAGCTCTGAACACTTAAAAGTCCTGAAACCAGCAAAGCTTGGAAAATGGACTATTCTATTTAGAAAAGGTGGGAAATTAGCAAATAAGAGATTATTTTTTTGTTTTGTTTTGGTTAAATCAGGCTGAACAATGCAGTTATATAGTAAATAAGCACAGAAAGGCTAATGCACTTGAGTGTATAGCCCAGAACAGTAAACTCAATTAAAACTTTGGAAAATTAGAAAATTGAAAATTTAAACTTTTTAAATAAAGCAAGGCAAGTGCACAACTGGAAAATGACTTAAGGCAGAAATACAGTGAAATAAGTAGCTAGTCTACTTTTTTAAGCTTTCTGAGAAGTGCAGATAATAAAAACTACCAAAATCAGCAAAAAAATAGATAATTCAGCAAAAAGTACTTGCAGTTAACACAAAAAGTCTGTCTTTCTTGTTTTCGGTGGTGTAGTAGTCTGCAGGATGACCAAACAGGATCCTTTTAGGGGAGACCTATGCTTGGCATATAGGGCATTGTCAGACCCCACTCTGATGAGTTTCTCCCTAACCCAATTCAACTGTAACATGGACAATTGGCTAGGGAACAGTAAATTCATCCCTGGCTTGGCACCTACAGTGGATATAAAAAGTTTACACACCCCTGTTTAAATGCCAAGTTTTTGTAACATAAAATAATGAGACCACAATAAATTATGTCAAAACATTTCTCACCTTTACTCACCTTTAATGTGACCTACAACCTGTACAATTCAATTGAAAAATAAACAAATCTGTTAGAGGGAAAATATAAAAAATAACATACAATAAATTGGTTGCATAAGTGTGCACATCCTTAAACTAATACTTTGTTGAAGCACCTTTTGATTTAATTACATCATTCAGTCTTCTTGGGTACACACCTGCCATCAATTAAAGAGACTCTGATTAACCCCAAATAAAGTTCAGTTGTCCTAATAGGATTTTCCTGACATTTACTCAGTTACCTGCTACAGTAAAAGCCATGGTTTGCAGAGAATTTACAAAGCATCAAAGGGATCTCATTGTTGAAAAGTATCAGTCAGGAAAAGTGTATAAAAGAATTTCCACAGCATTGGATATAACATGTAACACAGTCATCAAAAAGTGGAGAAAATATGGGACAACAGTGATGTTGCAAATAACTGGACGTCCCTCCAAAAATTGATAAAAAGGCAATATGAAAACTGGTCAGGGAGGCTGCCATAGACCTAAAGAAACACTGAAGGAGCTGCAGGAATTTATGGCAAGTACTGTTTGAGTAGTACATGTGACAACAGTCACCCGTACTCTCCATATGTCTGGGCTGTGGGGTAGGGTTGCAAGATTGAAGCCTTTTCTTACACAGAAAACATCCAGGCCCAGCTAAAATTTGCAAAAAATACATCATGTCTCCCAAAAGCATGTGGAAAAATGTGTTATGGTCTGATAAGACCAAGGTTGAATGTTTTGGCCACAATTCCAAAAGGTACATTTGGCATAAAAACAACACTTTGCATCACCAAATGAACACCATCCCCATGAAGCATAGTGGTGGCAGCATCATGCTTTGGGGTTGCTTTTCGTCAGCTGGAACTAGGGCTTTAGTCAAGGTGGAGGGAATTATGAACAGTTCCAAATACCAGTCACTTTTGGCCCAAAACCTTAAGGTGTCTGCTAGAAAGCTGAAGATGAAGAGGAATTTCACCTTTCAACATGACAATGATCCAAATCAACGAAAGAATGGCTTCACCAGAAGAAAATTAAAGTTTTGGAATGGCCCATCCAGATCCCTGACCTAAGTCCAGTAGAAAATCTGTGGGGTGCCCTGAAGAAGGCTGTGCCCAAAAGATACCCTCACAATCTGACAGATTTGGAGCACTTTTGCAAGGAAAAGTGGACAAATATTGCCAAGTCAAGATGTGCCATGTTGATAGACTCCTACCCAAGAAGACTGAATGCTGTAATTAAATCAAAAGGTGCTTCAATAAATTATTAGTTTAAGGGTGTGCACACTTATGCAGCCAGCTTATTGTACGTTTTTTATTTTTTATATTTTTTCCTCTACCAGATTTGTTTGTTTTTCAATTGAATTGTTCAGGTTATAGGTCACATTAAAGGTGAGAAAAGTTTTGAAATGATTTATTGTGGTCTCATTTTTGTATATCACAAAAACCTGGCATTTTAACAGGAGTGTGTACACTTTTTATATCCACTGTATGTCTCTAAAGGACACAGGCAACCTGTAAATGGGTCATCTGCCAGGCAAGAGTACCAAAACGTATCAGAGATTTGGGATGCATGGCTAGGCTTAAAAAGTTTTTGTGGTCATTAGCCTAGTAAACACACATGAACCTAATCCACAAGCATGAGAAAATTCTTACACTATCTCAAGGTACCCATGTCAATCAGGCCAGCTAGAGAAGTTGTTGGGAAATGCTGGTCCATGATACTGACAGGAATTATTCTGGGGCATGGGTAACTATAACTGCTTGAAGTTTGGTTTTAGAATAATGTCTGGGTGGACTTTCTACTGAGTATTTAAATTTCAGTACAAAACAGCTAGCCTGCAGACCTTCTGCCACCTGTAAAAACAGTAATCTAATTTATAGTAAAAATACTAAGCTGATACTAAAAATTAATGCAAGCAGTATCAGTACACTCATTATTTAGCAATTTTACCTAAGGTCTTTTAGAGTGATGAGTAGTTTAAGGGGAGAAACTTTGAAAAAGATACTTAACATGCTTATTGCCAACAGCCAATAAATGGAGAGAGGGAGTGAATTATGTTATCACACTACCTTAAGGGAACGGGAACATCAAATACACTGGGTTTAAGACCACAACTACATACAACAGGGAGAGAAAATGAAAACACTTATCTGCCTGTTAGTGTAGAACTATTACAGTGCAACAGTAATTAAAAAAAATCAAAACAAAGAGGAACTTTGGGATGTGCTGACCCGTAGATCTGAGGTAACTGGCCTAGAACTGCCCCAATGCAAAAACAAGTCCTGAACTAGCCTCATATACACTCAAACCAAAGGGTAATAACAGCAGTCAGACCACCTAAACAGCAAAACACAGTGCAACTACATACTGGCATTGCAAATATAAGGTTAAACATCTTAGCTAAAACAGATACTGACTGTTAAAATGAATTTAAAATCAGACAAAAAATAAAAACATGTATATGTAGAAATCTGCAAATAACTACAGCTTTTAAAACAATAATTTGCTCATAATGTTAGCAGTTATTCACCTTTTTTTTCAGAAAAAGAAATCACCAAGTATCAATATGTTGCCACATTGAGCAATATAATTTTATTACTTTTTTCTAGAGAGTTCATTTAGTCTTATTGTAGTTGACTGGTGAGAAATTAAATTTTTTATAACTTTTTCCTAGAGAGTTCATTTTGTCTTATAGGTGACTGGAGAGCAATATAATTGTATTTCTTTTTTCTAGAGAGTTCATTTAGTCTTATTATAGTTGACTGGTGAGCAATATAATTTTTGTATTATTTTTTTCTAGAGAGTTCATTTAGTCCAATTGTAGTTGACTGGTGAGCAATATCATTTTTGTATTACTTTTTCCTAGAGAGTTCATTTAGTCTTATTGTAGTTGACTGGTGGGCAATATACTTTTTGTATTACTGTTTTCTAGAGAGTTCATTTAGTCCTATTGTCCTTGACTGGTGAGCAATATAATTTTTTATTACTTTTTTCCAGAGAGTTCATATAGTCTTATTGTAGTTCACTGGTGAGAAATATATTTTTTTATTACTTTTTTTCTAAAGAGTTCATTTAGTCTTATTGTAATTGACTGGTGAGCAATATAATTTTTGTATTACTTTTTCCAAGAGAGTACATTTAGTCTTATTGTAGTCGACTGGTGAGCAATATCATTTTTGTATTACTTTTTCCTACAGAGTTCATTTAGTCTTATTGTAGTTGACTGGTGAGTAATATATATTTTTTTTATTTTTTTTTTCCTAGAGAGTTCATTTAGTGTTCTTGTAGGTGAATGGTGAGCAGTATAATTTTTATTACTTTTTTCTAAAAAGTTCATTTAGTCTTATTGCAGTTGACTGCTGAGCAATATAATTTTTGCATTACTTTTTTCTAGAGAGTTCATTTAGTCTTATTGTAGTTGACTGGTGAGCAGAATAATTTTTTACTACTTTTTTCTAGAGAGTTCATTTAGTCTTATAGTAGTTGACTGCTGAGCAATATATTTTTTATTACTTTTTCTAGAGAGTTAATTTAGTCTTATTGTAGTTGATTGGTATGCAGTATAATTTTGTATTACTTTTTCTAGAGAATTCATTTACTCTTGTTGTAGTTGACTGGTGAGCAATATAAATTTTTTTATTACTTTTTTCTAGAGAGTGCATTTAGTGTTATTGTAGTTGACTGGTGAGCAATATAATTTTTACATTACTTTTTCCTAGAGAGTTCATTTAGTCTTATTGTAGTTAACTGGTGAGCAATATAATTTTTGTATTACTGTTTTCTAGAGCATTCATTTAGTCTTATTGTCCTTGACTGGTGAGCAATATAATAATTTTTTTCCAGAGAGATCATATAGTCTTAATGTAGTTGACTGGTGAGAAATACAGTTTTTTATTACTTTTTTCTAGAGAGTTCTTTTAGGCTTATAGTAGTTGACTGGTGAGCAATATAATTTTTGTATTACTTTTTCATAAATAGTTAATTTAGACTTATTGTAAATGACTGGTAAGCAATATAATTTTTTATTACTTTTTTCTACAGAGTTCATTCAGCCTTATTGTAGTGGACTGGTGGGCAATATAATTTTTTATTATTTTTTCCAAGAGAGATATAAAGGTCTGATGAAGCCGTATGGTGAAAGCGCTAACCTGCATCTCTTACATATTAAAGTTTGTCCTCGAGCTGAATGAGTCTCTGCTTGTAACGGATTTTTTCATCAATTTATTGTGACTGCTGAAGTTTTGAGGACATTTGATGAACTATTGGCACATCTACTGTGTTTCGCTCCCATTGTTGGTTATTGGTTTACTGTTGTTGTTTTTGGCTTACCTATTGGGAGCGTTTGCTCCGTACAGGCGTTATATTGATGTTCTTATAATTTTTTACTTTTTCTAAGAGAGTTCATTTAGTCTTATTGTAGTCAACTGGTGAGCAATATAGTTTTTGTATTACTTTTTCATAAATAGTTAATTTAGACTTATTGTAAATGACTGGTAAGCAATATAATTTTCTATGACTTTTTTCTACAGAGTTCATTCAGCCTTATTGTAATTGACTGGTGGGCAATATAATTTTTTTATTATTTTTTCCTATAGAGTTCATTTAGTCTTCTAGTAGGTGAATTCTGAGCAGTATAATTTTTATTACTTTTTTCTAGAGAGTCATTTAGTGTTATTGTAGTTGACCAGTGAGCAATATAATTTTAATATTACTTTTTTCTAGAGCGTTCATTTAGTCTTATTGCAGTTGACTGGTGAGCAATATAATTTTTGTATTCCTTTATTCTAGAGAGTTCATTTAATCTTCTTGTAGTGAACTGGTGAGCAAGATCATTTTTTTACTACTTTTTTCTAGAGAGTTCATTTAGTCTTATTGTAGTTGACTGCTGTGCAACATACTTTTTTGCTACCTTTTCTAGAGAGTTAATTTAGTCTTATTGTTGTTGATTGGTATGCAATATAATTTTTGTATTACTTTTTTAGAGAGTTCATTTAGTCTTATCATAGTAGACTGGTGAGCAATATAATTTTTTACTACTTTTTTCTAGAGAGTTCCTTTAGTCTTATTGTAGTTGACTGGTGAGCAATATATTTTTTTTATTACTTTTTTCAGAGAGTTCATTTATCTTATTGTAGTTGACTGGTGAGCAAGGTAATTTTTGTATTACTTTTTTCTAGAGAGTTCTCGTAGTCTTACTGTAGTTGATTGGTGAGCAATATAATTTTTTGTATTACTTTTCTCTAGAGATACATTTAGTCTTATTGTAGTTGACGGGTGAGCAATATGATTTTTGTTTTACTTTTTTCTAGAGAGTTCATTTAGTCTTATTGTAGTTGACTGGTGAGCAATATACTTTTTATTAGTTTTTTGAGAGTTCATTTAGTCCTATTGTAGTTGACTGGTGAGCAATATTTTTTTATTACTTTTTCTAGACAGTTCATTTAGTCTTATTGAGGTTGACTGCGAGCAATATATATTTTTTTTATTACTTTTTTCTAGAGAGTTATTTTACTCTTATTGTAGTTTGACTGGTGAACTATATAATTGTTAATTACTTTTTTCTAGACAATTCATTTAATCTTATTGTACTTGACTTGTGAGCATTATGATTTTTATTACATTTTCTTAGAGAGTTCATTTAGTCTTATTCTAGTTGACTGGTGAGTCACAACATTTTTGTAATACTTTTTTCTATAGAGTTAATTAAGTCTTATTGTAGCTGACTGGTGAGCAAAATAATTTTTATTACCTATTCCTCGAGAGTTCATTTAGTCTTATTGTAGTTGACTGGTGAGCAATATCATTTTTTTATTACTTTTTTCAGAGAGTTCATTTATCTTATTGTAGATGACTGGTGAGTAATGTAATTTTTGTATTACTTTTTCTAGAGAGTTCATTTAGTCTTATTGTATTCGACTGGTGAGCAATATCATTATTTTATTACTTTTTCATAAATAGTTAATTTAGTCTTATTGTAGTTGATTGGTGAGCAATATAATTTTTTATTTCTTTTTTCTAGAGAGTTCATTTAGTCTTATTGTGGTTGACTGGTGAGCAATATAATTTTTGTATACCTTTCTCCTAAAGAGTTCATTTAGTCTTATTGTAGTTGACTGGTGAGCAATAGAATTTTTTATTACTTTTTTCTAGAGAGTTCATTTAGTCTTATTTTAGTTGACTGGTGAGCAGTATGATTTTTGTTTTACTTTTTTCTAGAGAGTTCTTTTAGTCTTATTGTAGTTGACTGGTGAACAATATATTTTTTATTATCTTTTTCTATAGATTTAATTTAGTCTTATTGCAATTGACTGGTGAGCAAAATATTTTTTATTACCTTTCCCTAGAGAGTTCATTTAGCCTTTTTGCAGTTGAGTGGTTAGCAATATAGTTTATTATTACATTTTTCTAGAGAGTTCATTTAGTCTTATTCTAATTGACTGGTGAGCAATATAATTTTTGTATTATTTTTCCTACAGTATTCATTTAGTTATATTGTAGTTGACGGTGAGCAATACAATTTTTTATTACTTTAATCTAGAGAGTTCATTTACTCTTATTGTAGTTGACTGGTGAGCAATATTTTTTATTACTTTTTCCTAGAGAGTTCATTTAGTCGTATTGTAGTGGACTGGTGAGCAATATAATTGTTGCATTACTTTTTTTCTGGAATATTTATTTAGTCTTATTGTAGTTGACTGGTGAGCAATTTAATGTTTTATTACTTTTTTCTAGAGAGTTCATTTAGTCATATTGTAGTGGACTGGTGAAAAATATATTTTTTATTACTTATTTCTAGAGAGTTCATTTACTCTTATTGTAGTTGACTTTTGGGCAATATAATTTTTGTAATACTTTTTTCTAGAGAGCTCATTTAGTCTCATTGTGGTTGACTGCTGAGCAATATAATTTTATTACTTTTTTCTAGAGATTTTTTACTTTTATTGTAGTTGACTGGTGAGCAATATAATTTTATTACTTTTTTCTAGAGAGTTCATTTAATGTTATTGTAGTTGACTGGCAAGCAGTATAATTTTTTATTACTTTTTTCTAGAGAGTTCATTTAGTCTTATTGTAGTTGAGTGGTGAGCAATATGATTGTTTATTATGATTTCCTAGATTGTAGTTGACTGGTGAGCAATGCACTTTTTATAACTCTTTTCTAGAGAGTTCATTTAGTCTTATTGTGGTTGACCAGTGAGCAATATATATTTTTTTATTACTTTTTTCTAGAGAGTTATTTTACTCTTGTTGTAGTTTGACTGGTGAACTATATAATTGTTAATTACTTTTTTCTAGACAATTCATTTAATCTTATTGTACTTGACTTGTGAGCATTATAATTTTTATTACATTTTCTTAGGGAGTTCATTTAGTCTTATTGTTGTTGACTGGTGAGTAACAACATTTTTGTATTTTTTCTAAATAGTTAATTTAGTCATATTGTAGTTGACTGGTGAGCAAAATAATTTTTATTTCCTTTTCCTCAAGAGTTCATTTAGTCTTAATGTAGTTGACTGGTGAGCAATGTACTTTTTTTAACATTTTTCTAGAGAGTTCATTTAGTCTTATTGTAATTGACTAGTGAGCAATATCATTTTTGCATTACTTTTTCCTAGAGAGTTTATTTAGTTATATTGTAGCTGACTGGTGAGCAATATAATTTTTGTATTACTTTTTTCTAGTGTGTTAATTTTCTAGTATTGTAGTTGACTGTTGAGCAATATCATGTTTTACTACTTTTTCTAAAGAGTTCATTTAGTCTTATTGTAGTTGACTGCTAAGCAATATAATTTTTATTACATATTCTATAGAGTTCATTTAGTCTTATTGTAGTTGACTGGTGAAAAATATACTTTTTTATTACTTTTTTGAGAGTTCAGTAAGTCTTATTGTAGTTGACTGGTGAGCAATATGATTTTTGTTACTTTTTTGAGAGTTCAGTTAGTCTTATTGTAGTTGACTGGTGAGCAGTATAATTTTTTTATTACTATTTCTAGAGAGTTCAATTAGTCATATTGTAGTTGACTGGTGAGCAATATAGTTTTTTGTTACTTTTTTAGAGTTCTTTTAGACTAATTGTAGTTGACTGGTGAACTATACAATTGTTAATTACTTTTTTCTAGAGTTCATTTAGTCTTACTGTACTTGACTTGTGAGCATTATAATTTTTATGATATTTTCTTAGTTCATTTAGTCTTATTCTAGTTGACTGGTGAGTAACAACATTTTTGTATTACTTTTTTCTAGAGAGTTAATTTAGTCTTATTGTAGTTGACCGGTGAGCAAAATAATTTTTTATTAGTTTTTTCTAGAGAGTTCATTTAGTCATATTGTAGTTGACTGGTGAGGAATATAATTTGTATTACTTTTTCTAGAGAGTTCATTTAGTCTTATTGTAGTTGACTGGTGAGCAATATAGTTTTTTATTTCTTTTTTCTATAGAGTTCTTTCAGTCTTATTGTAGTTGACTAGTGAACAATATAATTTTCTAATACTTTTTTCTTTAGAGTTTATTTAGTAGTATTGTACTTGACTTGTGAGCATTATAATTTTTATTACATTTTCTTATAGAGTTCATTTAGTCTTATTGTCATTGACTGGTGAGTAACAAAATGTTGTTTTACTTTTTTCTAGAGAGTTAATTTAGTCTTAATGTAGTTGACTGGTGAGCAAAATAATTTTTATTACCTTTTCCTCGAGAGTTCATTTAGTCTTAATGTAGTTGACTGGTGAGCAATGTACTTTTTATAACATTTTTCTAGAGAGTTCATTTAGTCTTATTGTAATTGACTAGTGAGCAATATCATTTTTGCATTACTTTTTTCTAGAGAGTTTATTTAGTCTTATTGTAGTTGACTGGTGAGCAATATAATTTTTTATTACTTTTTTCTAGAGAGTTCATTTAGTCTTATTGTAGTTGACTGGTGAGCAATATAATTTTTTATTACTTTTTTCTAGTGTGTTAATTTTCTAGTATTGTAGTTGACTGTTGAGCAATATAATTTTTGTATTGATTGTTTCTAGAGAGTTTATTTAGTCGTATTGTAGTTGACTGAAGAGCAATTTAATTTTTGTATTACTTTTTTCTAACGGAGTTCATTTAGTCTTATTGTAGTTGACTGTTGAGCAATATAATTTTTATTACTTTTTTCTAGAGAGTTCATTTAGTCTTATTGTAGATGACTCGTGAGCAATATAGAGTCTGTATTCCTTTTTTCTAGAGAGTTCATTTAGTCTTATTGTGGTTGACTGGTGATCAATATAGCTTTTATTACTTTTTCTAGAGAGTTAATTTGGTCTTATTGTAGTTGACTGGTGATCAATATAGCTTTTATTACTTTTTCTAGAGAGTTAATTTAGTCTTATTGTAGTTGACTGGTGAGCAAGGTAATTTTTGTATTACTTTTTTTTCTAGAGAGTTCTCGTAGTCTTACTGTAGTTGACTGGTGAGCAATATAATTTTTTGTATTACTTTTTTCTAGAGAGTTCACTTAGTCATAATGTAGTGGACTGGTGAACAATATATTTTTTACTACTTTTTTCTAGAAGGTTCATTTAGTCTTATTGTAGTTGACTGGTGAGCAATATAATTTTTTATTACTTTTTTCTAGAGAGTTCATTTAGTCTTCTTGTAGTTGACTGGTGAGCAATATATTTTTTATTGCTTTTTCTAGAGAGTTCTTTTAGTCTTATTGTAGTTGACTGGTGAGCAATATCATTTTTGTATTACTTTTTTCTAGAGAGTTCATTTAGTCTTATTGTAGTCGACTGGTGAGCAATATCATTTTTGTATTACTTTTTCATAAAGAGTTCATTTAGTCTTATTGTAGTTGACTGGTGAGCAATATAGATTTTGTATTACTTTTTTCTAGAAAGTTCATTTAGTCTTATTGTAGTTGACTGGTGAGCAATATAATTTTTGTGTTACTTTTTTTGGAGAGTTCATTAATTCTTATTGCAGTTGACTGGTGAGCAATATAATTTTTTATTACTTTTCTAGAGAGTTCTTTTATTCTTATTGTAGTTGACTTGTGAGGAATATCATTTTTTATTACTTTTTCCTAGAGAGTTCATATAGTCTTATTGTAGTTGACTGGTGAGCAATATAATTTTTATTACTTTTTTCTAGAGAGTTCATTTAGTCTTATTGTAATTGACTGGTGAGCAATATAATTTTTGTATTACTTTTTTCTAGAGAGTTCATTTAGTCTTATTGTAGTTGACTGGTGAGCAATATAATTTTGTATGACTTTTTTCTACAGAGTTAATTTAGCCTTATTGTAGTTAACAGATGAGCAATATAATGTTTTATTACTCTTTTCTAGAGAGTTCATTTAGTCTTATTCTTGTTGACTGGTGAGCAATATAATTTTTGTATTACTTTTTCTAGAGAGTTCATTTAGTCTTATTCTTGACTGGTGAGCAATATAATTTTTGTATAACTTTTTTCTAGAGAGTTCATTTAGTCATATTGTAGTTGACTGGTGAGCAATATAAATTTTAATTACTTTTTTGAGAGTTCATTTAGTCTTATTGTAGTTGACTGGTGAGCAATATAAATTTTAATTACTTTTTTGAGAGTTCATTTAGTCTTATTGTAGTTGACTGGTGAGCAATATGATTTTTGTTTTACTTTTTTCTAGAGAGTTCTTTTAGTCTTATTGTAGTTGACTGGTGAGCAATATAATTTTATTACTTTTTTCTAGAGAGTTAATTTAGTATTATTGTAGTTGACTGGAGAGCAATATAATGTTTTATTACTTTTTTTCTAGATAGTTCATTTAATCTTATTGTAGTTGTCTGGTAAGCAGTGTAATTTTTTATTACTTTTTTCTAGAGAGTTCATTTAGTTTTATTGTAGCTGACTGGTGAGCAATATAATTGTTTATTATGATTTCCTAGATTGTAGTTGACTGGTGAACAATGCATTTTTTATTACTTTTTCTAGAGAGTTCATTTAGTCTTATTGTGGTTGACCAGTGAGCAATATAATTTTTGTATTACATTTTTCTAGAGAGTTCATTTAGTCTTATTGTAGTTGACTGGTGAGCAATATAATTTTTGTATTACTTTTTTCTAGAGAGTTCATTTAGTCTTATTGTAGTTGACTGGTGAGCAATATAATTTTTATTACTTTTTCTAGAGAGTTCATTTAGTCTTATTGTAGTTGACTGGTGAGCAATATGATTTTTGTTTTACTTTTTTCTAGAGAGTTCATTTAGTCTTATTGTAGTTGACTGGTGAGCAATATGATTTTTGTTTTACTTTTTTCTAGAGAGTTCATATAGTCTTATTGTAGTTGACTTGTGAGCAAAATATTTTTATTACCTTTTCCTAGAGAGTTCACTTATTCTTATTGTAGTTGACTGGTGAGCAATATAATTTTTGTATAACTTTCTTCTAGAGAGTTAATTTAGTCTTATTGTAGTTGACTGGTGAGCAATATAATTTTTGTATAACTTTCTTCTAGAGAGTTCATTTAGTCTTATTGTAGTTGACTGGTGAGCAATATAATTTTTTATTACTTTTTTCTAGAGAGTTCATTTAGTCTTATTGTAGTTGACTGGTGAGCAATAGAATTTTTTATTACTTTTTTCTAGACAGTTCATATAGTCTTATTGTAGTTAACTTGTGAGCAAAATTATTTTTTATTACCTTTTCCTAGAGAGTTCATTTAGTCTTAATGTAGTTGACTGGTGAGCAATGCACTTTTTATAACTCTTTTCTAGAGAGCTCATTTAGTCTTATTGTGGTTGACCGGTGAGCAATATAATTTTTGTATTACTTTTTATAGAGAGTTCACTTAGTCTTATTGTAGTTGACTGGTGAGAAATATAATTTTTGTATAACTTTCTTCTAGAGTGTTCATTTAGTCTTATTGTAGTTGACTGGTAAGAAGTATAATTTTTCCTAGAGAGTTCATTTAGTCTTATTGTAGTTGACTGATGAGCAATATTATTTTTGTATTACTGTTTTCTAAAGAGTTCATTTATTCTTATTGACATTGACTGGTGAGCAATGCATTTTTTATCACTTTTTCTAGAGAGTTCATTTAGTCTTATTGTAGTTGATTGGTGAGCAATATAATTTTTTATTTCTTTTTTCTAGAGAGTTCATTTAGTCTTATTGTGGTTGACTGGTGAGCAATATAATTTTTTATTACTTTTTTCTAGAGAGTTCATTTAGTCTTATTGTAGTTGACTGGTGAGCAATATGATTTTTGTTTTACTTTTTTCTAGAGAGTTCATTTAGTCTTATTGTAGTTGACTGGTGAGCAATATAATTTTTTATTACTTTTTTCTAGAGAGTTCATTTAGTCTTATTGTAGTTGACTGGTGAGCAATATAATTTTTGTATTACTTTTTTCTAGAGAGTTCATTTAGTCTTATTGTAGTTGACTGGTGAGCAATATAATTTTTTATTACTTTTTCTAGAGAGTTCATTTAGTCTTATTGTAGTTGACTTGTGAGCAATATCATTTTTTATTACTTTTTCCTAGAGAGTTCATATAGTCTTATTGTAGTTGACTGATGAGCAATATAATTTTTATTTCTTTTTTCTAGAGAGTTAATTTGGTCTTATTGTAGATGACTGGTGAGCAATATAATTTTGTATGACTTTTTTCTAGAGAGATCATTTAGTCTTATTGTAGTTGACTGGTGAGCAATATAATTTTTTATTACTTTTTTCTAGAGAGTTCATTTAGTCTTATTGTAGTTGACTGGTGAGCAATATAGCTTTTATTACTTTTTCTAGAGAGTTAATTTAGTCTTATTGTAGTTGACTGGTGAGCAATATAATTTTTATTACTTTTTTCTAGAGAGTTCATTTAGTCTTATTGTAGTTGACTGCTGAGCTTGATTTTTGCTTTACTTTCTTTCTAGAGAGTTCATTTAGTCTTATTGTAGTTGACTGGTGAGCAATAGAATTTTTTATTACTTTTTTCTAGAGAGTTCATTTAGTCTTATTGTAGTTGACTGGTGAGCAATATAATTTTTGTATTACTTTTTTCTAGAGAGTTCATTTAGTCTTATTGTAGTTGACTGGTGAGCAATATAATTTTTGTATAACTTTCTTCTAGAGAGTTCATTTAGTCTTATTGTAGTTGACTGGTGAGCAATAGAATTTTTTATTACTTTTTTCTAGAGAGTTCATTTAGTCTTATTGTAGTTGACTGGTGAGCAATATGATTTTTGTTTTACTTTTTTCTAGAGAGTTCATATAGTCTTATTGTAGTTAACTTGTGAGCAAAATTATTTTTTATTACCTTTTCCTAGAGAGTTCATTTAGTCTTAATGTAGTTGACTGGTGAGCAATGCACTTTTTATAACTCTTTTCTAGAGAGCTCATTTAGTCTTATTGTGGTTGACCGGTGAGCAATATAATTTTTGTATTACTTTTTATAGAGAGTTCACTTAGTCTTATTGTAGTTGACTGGTGAGAAATATAATTTTTGTATAACTTTCTTCTAGAGTGTTCATTTAGTCTTATTGTAGTTGACTGGTAAGAAGTATAATTTTTCCTAGAGAGTTCATTTAGTCTTATTGTAGTTGACTGATGAGCAATATTATTTTTGTATTACTGTTTTCTAAAGAGTTCATTTATTCTTATTGACATTGACTGGTGAGCAATGCATTTTTTATCACTTTTTCTAGAGAGTTCATTTAGTCTTATTGTATTCGACTGGTGAGCAATATCATTATTTTATTACTTTTTCATAAATAGTTAATTTAGTCTTATTGTAGTTGACTGGTGAGCAATATAATTTTTGTATACCTTTCTCCTAAAGAGTTCATTTAGTCTTATTGTAGTTGACTGGTGAGCAATAGAATTTTTTATTACTTTTTTCTAGAGAGTTCATTTAGTCTTATTTTAGTTGACTGGTGAGCAGTATGATTTTTGTTTTACTTTTTTCTAGAGAGTTCTTTTAGTCTTATTGTAGTTGACTGGTGAACAATATATTTTTTATTATCTTTTTCTATAGATTTAATTTAGTCTTATTGCAATTGACTGGTGAGCAAAATATTTTTTATTACCTTTCCCTAGAGAGTTCATTTAGCCTTTTTGCAGTTGAGTGGTTAGCAATATAGTTTATTATTACATTTTTCTAGAGAGTTCATTTAGTCTTATTCTAATTGACTGGTGAGCAATATAATTTTTGTATTATTTTTCCTAGAGTATTCATTTAGTTATATTGTAGTTGACGGTGAGCAATACAATTTTTTATTACTTTAATCTAGAGAGTTCATTTACTCTTATTGTAGTTGACTGGTGAGCAATATTTTTTATTACTTTTTCCTAGAGAGTTCATTTAGTCGTATTGTAGTGGACTGGTGAGCAATATAATTGTTGCATTACTTTTTTTCTGGAATATTTATTTAGTCTTATTGTAGTTGACTGGTGAGCAATTTAACGTTTTATTACTTTTTTCTAGAGAGTTCATTTAGTCATATTGTAGTGGACTGGTGAAAAATATATTTTTATTACTTATTTCTAGAGAGTTCATTTACTCTTATTGTAGTTGACTTTTGGGCAATATAATTTTTGTAATACTTTTTTCTAGAGAGCTCATTTAGTCTCATTGTGGTTGACTGCTGAGCAATATAATTTTATTACTTTTTTCTAGAGATTTTTTACTTTTATTGTAGTTGACTGGTGAGCAATATAATTTTATTACTTTTTTCTAGAGAGTTCATTTAATGTTATTGTAGTTGACTGGCAAGCAGTATAATTTTTTATTACTTTTTTCTAGAGAGTTCATTTAGTCTTATTGTAGTTGAGTGGTGAGCAATATGATTGTTTATTATGATTTCCTAGATTGTAGTTGACTGGTGAGCAATGCACTTTTTATAACTCTTTTCTAGAGAGTTCATTTAGTCTTATTGTGGTTGACCAGTGAGCAATATAATTTTTGTATTACTTTTTATAGAGAGTTCACTTATTCTTATTGTAGTTGACTGGTGAGCAATATAATTTTTGTATAACTTTCTTCTAGAGAGTTCATTTAGTCTTATTGTAGTTGACTGGTGAGCAATAGAATTTTTTATTACTTTTTTCTAGAGAGTTCATTTAGTCTTATTGTAGTTGACTGGTGAGCAATATGATTTTTGTTTTACTTTTTTCTAGAGAGTTCATATAGTCTTATTGTAGTTAACTTGTGAGCAAAATATTTTTATTACCTTTTCCTAGAGAGTTCACTTATTCTTATTGTAGTTGACTGGTGAGCAATATATTTTTATTACCTTTTCCTAGAGAGTTCACTTAGTCTTATTGTAGTTGACTGGTGAGCAATATAATTTTTGTATAACTTTCTTCTAGAGAGTTCATTTAGTCTTATTGTAGTTGACTGGTGAGCAATATAATTTTTGTATAACTTTCTTCTAGAGAGTTCATTTAGTCTTATTGTAGTTGACTGGTGAGCAATAGAATTTTTTATTACTTTTTTCTAGAGAGTTCATTTAGTCTTATTGTAGTTGACTGGTGAGCAATATTTTTTATTACTTTTTCTAGAGAGTTCATTTAGTCTTATTGTGGTTGACTGGTGAGCAATATAATTTTTTATTACTTTTTTCTAGAGAGTTCATTTAGTCTTATTGTAGTTGACTGCTAAGCAATATCATTTTTATTACCTATTCTATAGAGTTCATTTAGTCATATTATAGTTGACTGGTATGATATATATTTTTTTATTACTTTTTCTAGAGATTTCATTTAGTCTTATTGTAGTTGACTGGTGAGTAATATGATTTTTGTTTTACTTTTTTCTAGAGAGTTCATTTAGTCTTATTGTAGTTGACTGGTGAGCAATATAATTTTTGTATTACTTTTTTCTAGAGAGTTCATTTAGTCTTATTGTAGTTGACTGGTGAGCAGTATAATTTTTTATTACTTTTTCTAGAGAGTTCATTTAGTCTTATTGTAGTTGACTGGTGAGCAATATATATATTTTTATTACTTTTTCCTAGACAGTTGTTTTAGTCTTATTTTAGTTGACTGGTGAGCAATATAATTTTTTATTGTTTTTTTCTAGAGAGTTCATTTAGGCTTATGGTAGTTGACAGGTGAGCAAAATAATTTCTGTAATACTTTTTTATAGAGAGTTCATTTGGTCTTATTGTAGTGGACTGGTGA